>NC_046166.1:64979687-65084129 GCF_011064425.1 Rattus rattus | reverse complement strand
TTACTGCTTTTAGTATTCTTTCTTTATTTTGTGCATTTGGTGTTTTGACTATTATGTGACAGGAGGAGTTTCTTTTCTGGTTCAATCTATTTGGAGTTCTGTAGGCTTCTTGTATGCTTATGGGCATCTCTTTCTTTAGGTTAGGGAAGTTTTCTTCTATGATTTTGTTGAAGATATTTATCGATCCCTTGAGCTGGGAGTCTTCACTCTCTTCTATACCTATTATCCTTAGGTTTGATCTTCTCATTGAGTCCTGGATTTCCTGTATGTTTTGGACCAGTAGCCTTTTCCACTTTACATTATCTTTGACAGTTGAGTCGATGATTTCTATGGAATCTTCTGCTTCTGAGATTCTCTCTTCCATCTCTTGTATTCTGTTGGTGAAGCTTGTATCTACAGCTCCTTGTCTCTTCTTTTGGTTTTCTATATCCAGGGTTGTTTCCATGTGTTCTTTCTTGATTGCTTCTATTTCCATTTTTAATTCCTTCATCTGTTTGATTGTGTTTTCCTGGAATTCTTTCAGGGATTTTTGCGATTCCTCTCTGTAGGCTTCTACTTGTTTATGTATGTTTTCCTGTGTTTCTCTAAGGGAGTTCTTCATGTCTTTCTTGAAGTCCTCCAGCATTGTGATCAAATATGATTTAGAATCTAGATCTTGTTTTTCTGGTGTGTTTGGATATTCAGTGTTTACTTTGTTGGGAAAATTGGGCTCCGATGATGCCATGTAGTCTTGGTTTCTGTTGCTTGGGTTCCTGCACTTGCCTCTCGCCATCAGATTATCTCTGGTGTTACTTTATTCTGCTATTTCTGACAGTGGCTAGACTGTTCTATAAGCCTGTGTGTCAGGAGTGCTGTAGACCTGTTTTCCTGTTTTCTTTCAGCCAGTTATGGGAACAGACTGTTCTGCTTTCGGGCTTGTAGTTTTTCCTATCTACAGGTCTTCAGCTGTTCCTGTGGGCCTGTGTCCTGAGTTCACCAGGCAGGTCACTTGGAGCAGAAAAGTTGGTCTTACCTGTGATCCCGAGGCTCAAGTTTGCTCGTGGGGTGTTGCTTATGAGCTCTCCATGAGTGCAGCAACCAGGAGGACCTGCGATGCCCTTTCTGGGAGCCTCCATGCACCAGGGTCCCAAATGGCGTTTGGTGTTTTCCTCTAGAGTCAGAAATGTGGGCAGAGTGTAGTCTCTTCTGGATTACCAGGCGTGTCTGCCTCTCTGAAGGTTTAGCTCTCCCTCCCACGGGATTTGGGTGCAGAGAACTGTTTATCTGGTCGGTCCCTTCAGGTTCCGACGGTGTCTCGGGCGCAAGTGCCCATGCAGTTGTTTTTAATAGCTGAGTAGAATTGTGTGTAAATGTATCTCATTTTCTGTATCCATTCTTCCATTGAGGGGTATGTGGGTTGTTTCCAGCTTCTACTTATAATAAATGATGCTTTTATGAACATAGTGGAGCATGTGTCCTTGTTATGTGTTAGAGCATCTTTTGGATATATACCCAGTAGTGGTATATCTGGGTCTTCAGGTTGAACTATTTCCAATTTTCTGAGGAATTGCCAGATTGATTTCCAGAGTGCTTGTACCAGTTTGCAACCCATCAGCAATGGAGGAGTGTTCCCCTTTCTCCACATCCTCACCAGCATGTGCTGTTAATTGAATATTTGATCTTAGTCATTCTGATTGGTGTTAAGGTGGAATCTTAGGGTCATTTTGATTTGTGTTTTCCAGATGACTAAGGATGTTGAACATTTCTTTAGGTGCTTGTCAGCCATTCTAGATTCCTCAGTTGAGAATTCTTTGTTTAGCTCTGTATCCCATTTTTTTAGTTGGGTTATTTGGTTTCTGGAGTCTAACTTCCTGAGTTCTTTGTATATTTTGGATATTGGCCCTTTATTGGATGTAGGGTTGCTAAAGATCTTTTCCCAATCTGTAGGTTGCCATGTTGTCCTATTGGCAGTTTTCTTTGCCTTACCAAAGCTTTTCATGAGGTCCTGTTTATCAATTCTTGATCTTAGAGCCTGAGCCATTGATGTTCTGTTCAAGAAATTTTCTCCTGTGCAGATGTGTTTGAGTGAAAGATTCCCACTTTCTCTTCTATTAGATTTAGTGTATTTGGTTTTATGTGGAAGACATTGATCCACTTGAACTTGAGCTTTGAAAAGGAAATAAAAATGGATCAATTTGCATTCTTCTACATGCTGACCAACAGTTGAACCAGCACCATTTGTTGAAGATGCTTTCTTTTTTCCACTGTATGGTTTTGGCTTCTTTGTCAAAGATCAAGTGACCATAGGTATATGAGTTTATTTCTGAGTTTTCAATTTTATTTTATTAATCTACCTGCCTGTCTCTGTACCAATACCATACAGTTTTTATCACTATTGCTCTGTAGTACAGCTTGAGGTCAGGGATAGTGATGTCCCAGAAGTTCTTTTATTTTTGAGGATAGTTTTCACTATCCTGGGTCTTTTGTTATTTCAAATGAACTTGCAGATTGCTCTTTATAACTCTATGAAGAATTAAGTTGGAATTTTGATGGGGATTGCATTGAATCTGTAGATTGCTTTCAACAAGATGGCCATTTTTACTCTATTGATTCTGCCAATCCATGAGCACAGAAGGTCTTTCCATCTTCTGAGATCTTCTTTATTTTTTTTCTTCAAAGACTTGAAGTTCTTGTCATGCAGATCCTTCACTTGCTTGGTTAGAGTTACACCAAGGTATTTTATATTATCTGCACCTTTGTGAAAGGTGTCATTTCCCCAATTTCTTTCAAGCCTGTTTATCCTTTGAGTAGAGGAAGGCTACTGATTTGTTTAAGTTAATTTTATATCCAGCCACTTTGCTGGAGTTGTTTACCAGGTTTAAAAGTTCCCTGGTGGAATTTTTTGGGGTCACTTAAGTATACTATCATATCATCTGCAAATAGTGATATTTTGAATTCTTCCTTTCCAATTTGTGACTCTGTAACCTTGTTTTGTTGTCTAATTGCTCTGGCTAGGACTTTGGGTACTATATTGAATAGATGAGAGACTGGGCAGCCTTGTCGAGCCTTGATTTTAGAGGGATTGCTTCAAGTTTCTATCCATTTAATTTGCTATTAGCTACCAGTTTGCTGTATACTGCTTTTACTATGTTTAGGTATAGGCCTTAAGAAGTGTAAACATACACTTCTTAAGTGAACATTAAGGCTCCTTAAGGAGCCTGATATAACTGTCTCCCGAGAGGCTCAGCCAGAGCATGTCAAATACATAGGCAAATGCTAGCAGCAAACCATTGAACTGAGAATGGGGTCCCCATTGGAGGAGTTAGAGAAAGGATTCAAGGAGCTGAAGGGGTTTGTAACCCCATAAGAACAACAACCAACCAGAACTCCCATGGACTAAACCACTACCCAAAGACTACACATGGACAGACCCATGGCTCCGGCTGCATATGTAGCAGAGGATGGTCTTGTTGGGCACCAATGGGAGGAGAAGCTCTTGGTCCTGCCAAGGCTGGAACCCCCAGTGTAGGGGAATGTCAGAGTGGGGAGGTGGGAAGAGGGGAGTGGTTGGGGAGGGGGAACACCCTTATAGAGGAAGGGAAGCAGGATGGGATAGGGGGCTTAAGGACAGGAAACAAGGAAAGGGAATAACATTAGAAATGTAAATACAATATCTTAAAAAAAAGAATTCCTGATTTTTCCAAGATTTTTACCATGAAAGGGTGTTGAATTTTGTCAAATGCTTTCTTAGCATCCAATGAGATGATCATGTGGGCTTTTTTTTACTTTGAGTTTGTTTATATAGTGGATTACGTTGATGATTTCCATATAATTGAACCATCCCTGCATCCCTGGGATGAAACCTACTTGATCATGATGGATGATTGTTTTGATGTGTTCTTAGATTCAGTTTGTGAGAATTTTATATTCAGTAATTTTGCATAGATATTCAAAAGGGAAATTAGCCTGAAGTTCTCTTTCTTTGTTGGATCTTTGTGTGGTTTAGGTATAAGCATAATTGTGGCTTCGTAGAATGAATTGGGTAGTGTTCCTTCTGTTTCAACTTTGTGGAATAATATTAGGTCTTCTATGAAGGTCTGATAGAATTCTTCACCAAACCCATCTAGTCCTGGGCTTTTTTGGATTGGGAGACTTTTAATGACTGCTTCTATTTCTTTAATGGTTATGGGACTATTTAGATGGTTTATCTGATCGTGATTTAACTTTGGTATCTGGTATTTATCTAGAAAACTGTCCATTTCATCCAGATTTTCAGGTTTTGTTGAGTATAGGCTTTTGTAGTAGGATCTGATGATCTTTTTGGATTTCTTTGGTTTCTGTTGTTGCGTCTCCCTTTTTATTTCTAATTTTGTTAATTTGGATACTGTCTCTGTGCCCTCTGGTTAGAGTCTGACTTAGGGTTTATCTATCACGTCAGTTTTCTCAAAGAACCTGCTTCTGGTTTTGTTGATTCTTTGTATAGTTCTTTTTGTTTCTACTTTGTTGATTTCAACTCTGAGTTTGATTATTTCCTGCCTTCTACTCCTCTTGGGTGAATTTGCTTCTTTTTTCCCTAGAGCTTTCAGGTGTGCTGTCAAGCTGCTAGTGTAGGCTCTCTCCAGTTTGTTTCTGCAGGCACTCAGAGCTATGAGTTTTCCTCTTAGCACTGCTTTCATTGTGTCCCATAAGTTTGGGTATGTTGTGCCTTGATTTTAATTGAATTCTATAAAGTCTTTAATTTCTTTCTTTATTTCTTCCTTGACCAAGTTGTCACTGAGTAGAGCATTGTTCTGCTTCCATGTGTATGTGGACATTCTGTTTTTTTCTTTTTGTTGTTGTTATTGAAGACCAGCCCTAGTCCATGGTGATTTGATAGGTTGCATGGGATTATTTCAATCTTTTTGTATCCGTTGAGGCCTGTTTTGTGACTGATTATATGGTCAGTTTTGGAGAAGGTACCATGTGGTGCTGAGAAGAAGGTATATTCCTTTGTTTTAAGATAAAATGTTCTATAGATGTCTGCTAAATCTATTTGATTCATAACTTCTGTTAGTTTCACTGTGTCTCTGTTTAGTTTCTGTTTCTATGATGTGTCCATTGCTGAGAATGGCATGCTGAAATCTTCCACAATTATTGTGAGAGGTTGTGTGTATGTTTGGGCTTTAGTAAATTTTATCTTATGAATGTGGATGCCCTTGCATTTGGAACAAAAATATTCAGATTTGAGACTTCCTCTTGGTTGATATTTTTTTGATGGATATGAAGTGCCTTTCCCCATCTTGTTTGATTCCTTTTGGTTGAAAGTCTATTTTATTGGATATTAGAATGACAACTCTAGCTTGTTTCTTCAGACCATTTGTTTGGAAAACCTTTTTTCAGCCTTTTACTCTGGGGTAGTCACTGTCTTTGTTATTGAGGTGTATTTCTTGTATGCAGCAAAATGTTGGATCCTGTTTATGGATCCAGTATGTTAGTTTATGTCTTTTTTTATTGTGGAATTGTGTTCACTGATGTTGAGAGATATTAAAGACAGATGATTCTTAGTTCCTGTTATGTTTGTTATTGGAGGTGGTAATATGTGTGTGGGTCTCTCTTTTAGGGTTTGTTGTGAGATGATTAATTTCTTGTTTTTTCTTTGGTGTACAAACTCTCCTTGTGTTGGAGTTTTCCTTCTAGAATCCTCTGTAGGGCTGGATATATATATATATATATATATATATGCTTATATATGTATATACATATATAATTATATATATACATAATTAGGTTTGGTCTTATATATATATAGTTATAGTTCAAGTTTGGGTTTGTCATGGAATATTTTGGTTTCTTCATCTATGATTAGCGTTTTCTTGGGTATAGTAACCTGGGTTGGCATTTGTGTTCTCTTAGGGTCTAGATTATATCTGTCAAGGATATTATGGTTTTTAGAGTCTCCATTGAGAAGTTTGGTATAATTCTGATCAATCTGCCTTTATATGTTACTTGGCCTCTTTACCTTACAGGTTTTAGTATTCTTTCTTTGTTTTGGGCATTTAGTGTTTTGATTATTATATGATGGGGGGGAGTTTCTTTTCTGGATCAATGTATTTGTTATGCTTATTTGTACTTTTATGGCCATCTCTTTTTTTCGGTTGGAGAAATTTTTTCTATAAGTTTGTTGAAGTATTTTTTTTGCCTTTTGAGGTGGGAATCTTCACTCTCTTCTACTCCTATTATTCTTAGGTTTGGTCTTTTCATCGTGTCCTAGATTTCTTGGATGTTTCAGGTTAGGAGTTTTTAATGCTGTATATATTCTTTGACAGTTGTGTCTGTATCATATATAAATACATATATATATATATATGTATGAGATTCTCTCTTACATCTCTTGTATTCTATTAGTGCATCTGTAGCCCCTGTCTTCTTTTCTCTGTTTTCCATTTTCAGGGTTGCCTCTGTCTGTTATTTCTTTATTGTCTCTATTTCCATTTTTAGGTCTTGGACCACTTTGTTCAATTTCTTCACCTGTTTGATTGTGTTTTTCTGTATTTCTTTGAAGAATTTATTTATTTGCTCTTTAAAGGATTCTACCATAGAAGTTAATTAAACCTTAGAGTTTAAGTATGTTTTCCTATATTTCTTTTTTCCCCCACCCCCTCTATATTTCTTTAAGTGGGTTATTTATATCTTCTGTTAAGATCTCTATTATCTTCTTGAGATGGGATTTTGGGTCAGCATCTTGCTTTTTCAGATGTGTTGGGGGTATCCGGAGCTTTTTATGGTGGGAGAGCTGGGTTCTGATGGTGTAAAAGTATGTTGGTTTCTGTTAGGTGTGGTCTTGTGCTTACCTTTTGCCATCTGATTATCTCTGGGGTTAGTTGCCCTGTGTGTCTCTGTCTGGAGCTTGCCCCCTGAGTCTCTGAGTTGCAGGAGATCTCCTGAGAGCTCTCTGGCCCTGTTTGTAGATCTCCTGGGAGTTGTAGTGTTGAGAGAATGGGGCAGACGAGCAGATCCAGGTATAGGTTCAGACTAGAAGATAAATAGTGTTCTTGAAGAGGGGAGGGGGTCCTACATCCACTAGGCTCCTTGAGGGTCCCAGCTGCTGTGGTTATTTTGGTGGGTGTCTTACCTGGGGCCCTGACTGCATCAGGACTCCTGGGAGATCTGCAGACTTGTGGTGTTGAGAGAGAGAGAGAGGTACAGACAAGCAAATCAGCCTGGGCTCATGTGGAGACCAGAAGGGAAAAGGCTGTGTTTACATTTTGATTAGTTCATCACATTTTCTTATACTGTTTTCTCCTTTCTTGTGACACAATCTTTTTTAGCTTGATTTACCCTCATTTGCTTATTTTTCTATAAATGTGTATTCTTCTTGGGCCATAGCTATAAAGATGTCTTTTTGAGCAGTGTTTTTTTTTTATACCATATTTGAGTCTTGTTTTATAGTCTGATTTTTACATTGAAATTTTCAATCAATTATTTGTTGATTTTGTATATAATATGAGACAAGGGGTTGAAACTGAAACCTAGGATTTTATTCTGTGAGTGGCTGGGTTAAAGACTGCACTGAATGGTTAGATCATAATATGTCTATGAATACAATGAGGGTATTAATGGATAAACAATTAGATTCTAATGCTAGACTTGAAGTAGGTGGAGCTGTTCTGTATCTAAATTATGAAGACCCTGGGTAAGTTTAGAAAGGCTTCTTAAGCTCTTTGTACCTTCAAAAATCTTGCCTTCACATAGACCTTTCTGAATCTGGAAACTTCAAACCTCTGATAGCCCCTAGAATCAACCTCTAAATGCTTTGGAGGAAATCTTTCTTTGGCTAAGGAAATGGTGATGGCCACATTTTGGTAAAAGCTTTGCTTGTCCTAGGCTTTCTTAGGACCTTGCCAGATCCTCTATAATATAGAGGCCTTGACTTCTAACCAGTGCATCAAGATGAATCACAATGTGTTACTCATGAGGAGATACACTGTCTTCTAAAACACTGTTCTCATTCCCTGATTCATAGAAACTAATTTGGATATAATGTATCAGAATGAATTTTAACATTGTTAGGAACTGTAGCCTGTCTCTGCAAATTTGGACCAGTTCAGATTTAATAATGTAGTTTTTGCCATTGGTTATTCTTACCTTTAATGTTATACCTCAGTGATGCAGAAAGTTCTCAAATTCTTTGTGTAGTTACTAGGATGGATATCCAAAGCCCAGCACATTCACTATTTAAAAAGTATCTGTTTTCTCCTTCATGTTAGCACAAGGAATTACTTTTAGTCTCTGCTCACTGATGCTGGGAGCCTCCTATGTACAAAGTCTTTTCAGATTCATGAGAGAAACAAGTTAGTGGATTACAGGTTTAAAGCCATCAGTAGCTCTGAAGAGTGTTACAGCAGTCATTCTGTTGGTTCCAACTTGGGGTGGGAATAATGGCCAGTGGATTCAGAAACCTAAATACAACCACGGCAATTAGATCCAAAGAAGGCAGGTACTTTGTGGCTGCATGGAAATTACAAATATTAAGGAGGTGGCAGGGTGGTTGTTATGGTTTGATCTGAAAAAGCCCTGACTGCATAAACTAATTTAGGCAGAAGTGGCTCCACGTCCCTGCTCTGTCCTTTGCTACTTGAGATGAATTGGAGTAAAGTGGTCCTCATTAGTACATTTCTTGAAAAAAAATGAAATGGAATCATATTTACTTATTTCATGGCCTTATATCTCCTTGACAAGACAGGGATTTTGGACTGGTCTGTCCTTCATTGCATGTGCCCTAAAATAACCCAATTCTCTTAACTCAATATTGATTTGTACAATACTCATTTAGTACAAAGTAGCTACACCTTCGTGTGTTTTTCTTTATTAAAGCAATGATTACACATTATTCATGTGACTTCTGGAATACTAATATCGCTTTTGGCAACACTTGGCTTTTCCTTTATAACAGGTGCTAACAGAAATAGACAACCATGGGCATTCAAAGTAGTAACAGACGTTTTTCTTTTGGACACATTTTGCTGTGTCCTGATCAGTAGCTGCTAGAAAAGAAAAGAACAGAAAAGACTTAGTCTCTTGGCTGTAGCTGTGGTTACCTTTTGCACGTTGATGAACAGGTAAGAGTTCTATACAAAGTACATACAAAATTTTATTATTTAAAGAAAAAATTCATAACTTGTATCCTGGACATGTAATAACATATGAGCTGCCTTGAACTAACATACCATGGACAGTCCTACAGCTCAGTAGCCATATTGGTTGTGATTACTACATTAGAAAAAGCAAATGGAGAATATTTTCTTTTCTATTCATTTTGAGACAAGGTCTCACTGTATAGGCCTCACTGGTTTGAAATTCATTATTTAGGTTAGGCTGGCTTTGACTCATCCTCTTAGATTTGCAATTAAAGGAAGAACCATGCTCGCTAGCTATAGAAAATTCTCCTCACCACAAAATCTTCAGTGGAACAGTGGAGCTATGGTGGTGGGAGTAAACAGAACAAAACTCTGCTTTCCCTACCCCAACACTTTCTCAGAGAAGATTCACAGCCTAAACCACTCACTAGCTTGCTCACATCAAATCTATCTTTCTGAGTTCTGTCTCATAGCCTTTCTCTACATTCTATGGGTTCTGACTTCTGTTGTGCATGATTGTTGAAAGAACAATGCTCTAAATCTAATGTTGGCCTCAAAATGATCATTCCCAGTCAGATCCTCAAGAGGTGACCACCTCGAGATTTTGTTTCCATTTGTGGCATTGTCAGATGCTAGCATGACTCTAAGAGGATGCTTTGTGTATTCCATGTTTCCTGGTGAAGTATGTGCAGCTCATTGTCTAGTACAAGAAAGAGGTGAAAGAAATCAAGTTTTGAAAGCATATTGTTGTGTTCAGTTTTCTTAATGACATCATTAATCTAATCTATATATATATATATATATATATATATATATATAGTCTTTTAAGTTGTTTTAAATTATCAGCTTGATGGAGTCTAGAGTCACTTTGGAAAAGGGCCTCTTTTATGTCTGTTGAGATTATCTTGATTGTGTTAATTACTGTGAGATAACCCATTTTAATTGTGGATAGGACCATTCCCAGGCAGGCATCATGGATCATTTAAATGGAGAAACTGAGGAATAATGTACTCATTCATTGTTCTCTGATTTTGGACTGTGCTTTATTGCAGTTTCCTCTCTAGTTTCTTTGACAAAATATCCTGGGGAAAACAACTTATGAGAGAAAGAACTTAGTTCATAATTACAAGCTAGAATTTATCAGTACAAAGACATCAAGGTGGTAGGAAGTCGAAGAAGTTAGTTGTCACAACCACAATCAAAAGGAGAGAGAGAAAGAGAGACAGAGGCAGAGATAGATAGATACAGATAAACAGTGAGAGACAAAAAAGAGAAAAGGACAGTCAGAGAGACAGAGACAGACAGAAAGTGAGAGAATGCGAGAGAGAGATAGAGATAGAGAGAGATATCGAAACAGTGATAGAGTAATAGCAAGAGAGAGTGAGAAAGAGCAAGAGAGATAGATAGAGACAGAGACAGAGAGACAGAGAGAGCGACACAGAGAAAGGCAGAGAGAGGCAGAGAGAGTTTGCATGCCAGTGTTTAGCTCACTTTCTGCAGGTTTTTACAGTCCAGGCCCTAAGCCCTAGAAATGGTGACATTTTTAACAGGCAAGTCTTCTTATTTCAGTTAATGAGGCAAAGACCTATAGGTAACCTAGATAACCTGAATTGATATTCTCTTCCCATGCCACTCTAGCTTGTGTCAAGTAGACAACAGTATCCATCAGGTGGATACAATGTGACCACCTACTTCAGCTCCCATTGCCCTGGCTTCCCTGCTACAGTGTATCATATACTGAGATGGGAGATAAAATAAAGACTTTCTTCATTGTTCTTTCAGAATATTATACCACATCAGAAAAAGAAACCAAGGCAATTGCTAAGCAGAAGAGGTTTAATAGAATAGGACTGTTTTAGAGTCAAGGAGAGACTGAGAACTCAGTTCATTCAATGTCTCCCCAATGTAACAGATGATAATGTGTCCATTGTCTTCACAGCAAAGACACAGAGAGAGACCATGATGGAATCTCCTGCCCTTGTTTTGATTCTCATTCTTCCTAAGTACACCTCTGGCTGGCCATCTCATTCTGCTAATCTATAGAATGAAATTCTGTCGTTTCCTTTACTGGACTGTGTTAATCACAAGGAAGACTTAGTTATGAGCTTCATGTAAAATAATTCAGTTGTATTAGCAGATTTTGCTATGCAGTGATAATGGTTAGCTTGATTCCTCATCCCTTGGATTGGACTCTTGTCCTACTGAACGTAAGTTATGTGGTTGTAGTGGACTATCTAAGAAATAGGCATGACCCTTTTTATTCACAGGAACACTGTGAGGAATAATTAAAATGGCGGCCCTTGTACTTCATTCTAAGTCTACACTTCCTTCCCACAGGGCCTTCAAGACATGCATCATCTGTCACGAACTTACCTAATCTAAAACATCAAGTTCATCTTCCCCATTAGCCAAGTTTATTCCAGTCATGTGTTAAACAGGCCTGTGAAAGGCCATAAAGGAACAGGTGCCTGACTCTTGATAAAAATCTGGCCTCTTGGTGAGCTAAGCTTTCCTGGTGATAAAGAAGAATGGGTTCTACAAAGAATATTTTTTTTAGAGGACCATGAGAAGAAGAGGGTTGAAGATCTTGGGAAATCTCTATTACTAGCTCTTCATTCTGTCCAAGTTTATTGCCCTGATACCTGGGCCCCAGAATGAAGCCCCAATGTCTGTTGCCTGCAGGGTGTTGACCCTAGGAATGCTCTCCCACTGACCCTTCCTCAGACCTCAAACTCATTTATCATCAGTTCTTTGACCCAGTGTCCTCGGCTCTGGTCAGGGATTCAGCATGTCTTGGTACTTACCTTGGTTGACCGGGAAGAGGTAGAGAGAGAGGATCAGCAGCAGAAAGCAGGAGATCTTCATGCTTGCTGCACAGCGAGCTGATTAAAGACCAGACCAGAGCTGGGAAACTTAGCTCAAAGATGAACCCAAGCACAGAGTGCATCTGTCTTAATTGAGAGGCAGGAATAAGTAACCTCTGAGATGAGGCATAAGGAGGAGTGGCAATCTAGAGTGACTGTCCAATAGCTAAACCTTACAGTGTGTATACCGAGAAAACTCGAATGCTGAGAGCCTCCTGTCTCTGTTGCCTGGGCCTAGAGTTTGCTCTCCCCCTGAAATTGTTAAGTACCACTTGTCTAAATCAGACTCATAAATGCTCCATAGGAAACTGAGACTACTCCTTTAAACTATGTTTACCGCCAAGGATTTTAAACTTACACTAATTACACATTGGTTGGTTTCACTCACAGTTCGTACCCTGGTTGTTTTACAGTGCAGGACATGGTTGGAAGCAGAGGGAAATGTCTTCCCCAGACTCTCAGACCAAGAATTTGCTACAAAGGTGGCATTCTAACTCCTGGTCAGAGCCACTAAAAGAAAGGTGGAAACCAGGAGCCTGGATATTGTTTCCCTTTCAGTCAGCCATTGTCCCTATGTTTTCATTGACACACAGCTGTCTATGCTTTTCAAACTCTGGGGACAGCACTGGACAGTTATTCCAGAAGTAACTAGCAAAATGAAAATACTTAAATATTAAAATATTTATTTTTGATTCCCATGAGGGGTATTTTTTATTTACCAGTTCAGGTGTCCAGCTGTTGATATTTCCAAAGTCCCCATCATTACAGATGACTCAGATTGTAACGCTGTCGGTCCCTGAGTATAAATGTCCTCAGTGACCACAGAATCACATACCTTCTCACTGTGGATCCAAAATGGCCACACTCTGGGTTTGGCTCCTTTCTGTCTTGCAATGTAAAACACCCCACCCTCCTCTTAACTTTAGGTTGTAGGAAAATCTAGGTTTTTTTTTCCCTTAAGACTCTTTCCTACTGTCCCTTACACTGATTGTCATTTTCTGCTCTCTTTCACTCCTGCTGTCTCTAGATTAGCAGTAAGATCTGGAAAGTCAACTAGATACAATGTCATCTGAGGGCAAGAGTGACTCATTGCGTGCCTGTGTCCTCCTTTGTCTCTCACAAGAGGAAGCGCAGTAGGGCCTGTATCTCTCAGTAAGGCCAAGGCTGATCCTCTGGTGAGGTTTGTCTTAGCCTACTCCTCCATTCTTCCACTCTAGGGTGAGTGTTTTACAGATCAGCTTAATTAGAATTTAATGGGTTGAGAAAAATTATTATTGTCTGTTCCCCTGACATATTTATCTGATTTTACCACACTTGTGACAGTGATTGGTTTTCCTATCCCCCTGGCTCGATTGGTTTCTAAGTTCACTGAATGAAGTTGAGGTTTCATCTTCAGCACATTCTCCTCGCTGTGCACCCATTCGCCCTCCTTCCTTTTTACAAATAGAACATTTGTAGACACATACCATAGAAAGAATGGTATATTATAAGAAAGTGCTACAGTGATATCTGTCAGATGAGCACACACCCTCCATTCTTATGGAAATCATCTTCTTAGGTACCCGCTGTAGAAGTGAATATTGAAGTGAACGGTGGAAACGTGACATTGCCTCATGGGGACAAAAGAGCAGGAAAAAATAGGTGTTAGAAAAATTCATTAAGTGCTCAAATCACATTTTGTGAGAAAAGCAGATCCAACAGTAAACATAGGCTACATGTCAGAAAGAGAAATAAACAAGCTGTGAAAAAGGTGAAACCAATCCTTATCAAGTTCTCCCTTTAATTAGTTTACACTTTTCATTTACTCACTTGAAAATTTGAATCAAAGCAAACCAGGTTTTTTTTTCAATGAAACCATGCCCAACCAAAATATTAATATAGGTTATATTTTGTTTATTTTGCATTGTTATTGAGAATTTCATATATTCTTGTCATATGCTTTAAATTGTTGTTGTTGTTACATATATGTTAATATCCAAAATATACAAAGAGCTCAAGAAGTTAGACTCCAGAGAGTCAAATAACCCTATTAAAAATGGGGGTGCCTGAAACTGACCCGAACCTGTTCCACAGTTCCCTGCACTCAATCACGTTGGGGAGAGAGCTGAACTCCCAGAAGTGCGGACAATTCTGAGAACTCAGAGGAGACAACTACTTTATGCCCACATTCCTGACCCAAGAGGAAATCACTTAGTGCCATCTGTGCACCCTGAGCACAGGGACCTAGGAGCAGCAGGACCCTTTGGGTTTCTGACTGTACTGAGAGCTGAAAGCCAGTCACCAGGATTATCAGTCACACCTGAGAGCAGAGGCAAGACCAACTCTTCCGTGCCAAACACCTGCCTGGAGGCTACAGGTCACACAAACCCAGGAGCAGCTCTCTGTTCCCAGATCCAGCTGAAAGAGAACAGGGCTACAGGAGGGCAGAAACACAGACCTACAGGAGAGTCAAGCCATGACCAGAGGCAGCAAGACAAGCTAACACCAGAGACAACCTGATGGTGAGAGGCAAGCACAGGAAACCAAGCAACAGAAACCAAGACTCCTTGGCATCACCGAGGCACAGTTCTCCCACCAAAGAAAATATCCCAATACACTGGAAAAGCAGGATTTGGATTTAAAAATCTCATCTTATGATAATGATAGAGGTCTTTAAGAAAGACATAAATAACTCCCTTTAAAAAATACAGGACAACACAGGTAAACAAGTAGAAGCCCTTAAAGAAGAAACACAAAAATCCCTTAAAGACTTACAGGAAAACAACCAAACAGGTGAAGGAATTGAACAAAACCGTCCAGGATTTAAAAATGGAAATAGAAACAATAAAGAAAGCACGAAGTGAGACAACCCTGGAGATAGAAAACCTAGGAAAGAGATCAGGGGTCATAGATGCAAGCATCACCAACAGAATACAAGAGATAGAAGAGAGAATCTCAGGGGCAGAAGATACCATAGAAAACATCGATCATCAAAGATAATGTAAAACACAAAAAATTCATAGGCCAAAACACCCAGGAAATCCAGGACACAATGAGAAGATCACACCAGAGGATAATAGAGTGAAGGCTCCCAACTGAAAACTTTCCTAACCTAAAGAAAGAGATGCCCATAAACATATAAGAAGCCTACAGAACTCCAAATAGATTGGACCAGAAAAGAAACTCCTCCCGTCACATAATAGTCAAAACACCATATGCACAAAACAAAGGAAGAATATTAAAAACAGTAAAGGAGAAAGGTCAAGTAACATATAAATGCAGACCTATCAGAATTACACCAGACTTCTCACCAGAGACTATGAAAGTCAGATGATCCTGGGCAGATGTCATACAGACCCTAAGAGAACACAAATGCCAGCCTAGGCTACTATATCTAGCAAAACTCTCAGTTAACATAGATGGAGAAGCCAAGATATTCCATGATAAAACCAAATTTACACGTATCTTTTCTAGAAATGCAGCCCTACAAAGGATAATAGATGGAAAACTCCAACACAAGGAGGAAAAAAACTACACCCTGGAAAAAGGAAGAAAATAATCTCTTTGCAACAAAACCAAAAGAAGAGAGACACACAAACATAATTCCACCTCTAATAACAAAAATAACAGGAAGCAACAATCACTATTCCTTAATATCTCTCAACATCAATGGACTCAATTCCCCAATATATATATTTTGAATATTAGTCCTCTATTGGATGTAGAGTTAGTGAAGATTTTCCCCCCAACAATCTGTAGGTGGCCGATTTGTTCTATTGACTGTGTCTTTGGCTTTTCAAAAGCTTTTCAGTTTCATTCGGTCCCATTTATCTATTGTTGATCTTAGAGCCTGAGCCATTGGTGTTCTGTTTAGAAAATTTCTTCCTGGGCCAATGAGTTTGAGGCTCTTTCCCACCTCCTTTTCTATTAGATTCAGTGTATCTGGTTTAATGTTGAGGTCCTGGATCCACTTGGATTTGAGCTGTATGCAGAAGATAACTATTTTTGTTCGTCTCCATGCAGACTGCCAGTCAGCCGCACCGTCTATTGATGCTTTATTTTTTCCACTGTATGTTTTTGGCCTCTTTGTCAACGATCAAGTGTCTATAGGTGTGTGGGTTTCCTTCTGGTTCTCCAATTCTATTCCACTGATTGACCTGTCTGTCTCTGTCCCAATGCCATGTGTTTTTTTTTTTTTTTTTGTACTAGGCCAAGAATTTTATTAACCTTTTCCAAACTTTATTCCCAGGTGTCTTCAGCTTAATTTGCTGCAAAGAATGAATTAGGCATAAGCGAAAACCGAAAAGAGCTGCAGTGTCCGGGGTGTGTGTGTGTGGGGTGGGTGGGAGGAGGCTTGGGCTTAAAAATATTAGAGATCTAGATTTTATTAGATCCATAATAAACAAAAAAAATTTAAAAAGCAGTCATGATATAACACAGCAGATCCTGTACGTAACTTCTGCAAGGGTCACCTTCTTCAGAAGTCGCTTCAATTCAGTTCGCCTCGTTCTTAGAAGCTTCATCAAAATTCTCCACCAGATCTGGAACTTCATCGTCATCATCCTCTCCAGGAGCAAGTGGTGCTTTTCCATCCACAGATTGTTCGGGCAGAGCTTCCGCCGGTCTCCTCAGACTGGTCAGACTGTCCGCCCCAAGATGGCTGAGGATGCTTGGAAGCCTTTCTGTCAGCTGCTTTGTCTCACCGTTGCCTGTCATGGCGAAGGTGTTTGCTGCCAGAGACGCCTGGACTTTAGGGTTCTTAAATGGGTCACTGTTCCTTGGTTTGTAAACATGTTCACCTCTTCAATACCAGAGACATTGTTTAGCCCTAACTTCTTTAAGGAGAACCGCAGTTTTTTATCGTCTGCTGTGTCTGTTCTGTGAACCACCTTCTTCTCTCTACAAGCAGTTCCTTCCCCACCAATGCGCACTTGTGCCTGCAGTTTGGCGAGGTTTTCCTGGTTTGTGATCGTTTCTTTCATCTTGTCGGAGTGGAAATGGGGTCGTGCGGGGGCCCAAGGTTCACACTCAGGGGGTCTCGGGCAGGCTAGCTGAGATAAGGCGCGCACACGCGGGGACGCAAGATGGCAGCCCTGCCGTGTGGTCCTTATCACTATTGCTTTGTAGTACAGCTTGAGGTCAGGGATGGTGATTCCCCTAGAAGATCTTTTATTGTTGAGAATTGTTTTGGATACCTTGGATTTTTAGTTTTTTTTTTCCCATATGATGTTGAGAATTGCTCTTTCCGTGTCTGTGGGGAATTGTATTGGAATTTTGATGGGAATTGTATTAAATCTGTAGTTAGCTTTTAAAAAATTTTTTTATTATGTATTTCTTTACTTACATTTCAAAGGTTATTCCCCTTCCCGGTTTCCTGTCCATAAGCCCCCATCCCCCCCTTCCCCTCCCCAATATGGGTATTCCCTCTATACATCCCCCTTATTGCCCTCCCCCATATTCCCCCGCACTGGGGGTCCTACCTTGGCAAGACCAAGGGCTTTCCCTTCCACTGGTGCCTCAACAAGGCTATTCTCTGCTACATATGCAGTTGGAGCCCTGGGTCAATCCATGTTTAGTCTTTTGGTAGTGGTTTAGTCCCTGGAAGCTCTGGTTGGTTGGCATTGTTGTTTTTATGGGGTTGCAAGCTCCTTCATAGCTTTTGCCATTTTTACTATGTTAATCATACCAATCCATGAGCATGGGGGATTTTTTTTACCTTCTGAGGTGTTCTTTGATTTCTTTCTTCAGAGACTTGAAGTTCTTGTCATACAGATCTTTCACTTGCTTGTTAAGAGTTACACCAAGATGTTTTATACCGTTTGTGGCAATAGGGTCTTGTTTCCCAAATTTCTTTTCAGCCTGTTTTTCATTTGTACAAAGTAAAACTACTAATTCATTTGAGTTAATTTTATATCCTGACACTTTTATCAGCTGTAGAAGTTCTCTGGTGGAATTTTTGTGGTCGATTATGTATACTATCATATAATCTGCAAATAGTGATCTTTTGACTTCTTCCTTTCCAATTTATATACCCTTGATCACCTTTTATTTTCTAATTTCCCTAGCTAGAACTTCAAGTACTGTATTGAATAGGTAGTGAGAGAGTGGGCAGTCATATTTCGTCCCTGATTTTGGTAGGATTGCTTCAAATTTCTCTCCATTTAATTTGATGTTGGTTTTTGTTTTGCTATATATTGCTTCTATTATGTTTAGGTATGTGCCTTGAATTCTTGATCTTTTCAGGACTTTTAATATGAAGGGATGTTATATTTTTTGAACGTTTTTTCAGCATTTCATGAGATGATCATGTGGTTCCCCTCCCCTGAGTTTGTTTATATAGTGGATTACATTGATGGAGTTTTGTAAATTGAACCATCTCTGTATCCCTGGGATGAAGCATACTTGATCTTGGTGAATGGTGGTTTTGATGGGTTCTTGATTTAGTTTATGAGAATTTTATTGAGTACTTTTGCATCGATAATCATAAGCAGGATTGGTCTGGAGTTCTCTGTCTTTGTTGGGTCTTCGTGTGGTTTAGGTATCAAAGCAATTGTGGCTTCATAGAAAGAATTAGTTAGTGTTCCTTTCTTCTGTTTCTGTTTTGTGTAATAGTTTGAGGAGTATTGGTATTAGCTCTTTTTTGAAGGAAGGTCTGGTAGAATTCTGCACTAAAGCCACCTGGCTCTGGGCTATTTTTGATTGGGAGGTTTTTGATGACTATTTCTATTTCCTTAGGGGTTATGGGACTGTTTATACAGTTGACCAGATCTTGATCTAACTTGGTGTGTGTTATCTATCTAGAAACTCATCCATTTTATCTAGATTTTCCAATTTTGTAAAGTATATGCTATTGTAGTTGTTCCTGATAATTGAATTTTTCTCAGTTTTTGTTGTTATGTCTCCCTTTTCATTTCTGGTTTTGTTAATTTGTACACTGTCTCTGTGCCCTTTAGTTAGACTGGCTAAGGATTTATCTATCTTGTTGATTTTCTCAAAGAACCAACTCTTGGTTTTTTTGATTCCTTGTCTCATTTTCTGTGTTTCTTACTGTCGATTTCAGCCCTGAGTTTGCTTATTTCCTCCTGTCTACTCCTCTTGGGTTTATTTGCTTTTTTCTGCTCTAGAGCTTCTGGGTGTGCTGTGAGGTTGCTTGTATGGGATTTCTCCAGTTTTTTATTTATTTATTTATTTATTTATTTATTTATTTATTTATTTATTTTTTATTAACTTGAGTGTTTCTTATATACATTTCGAGTGTTATTCCCTTTCCCGATTTCCGGGCAAATATCCCCCTCCCCCCTCCCCTTTCTTATGGGTGTTCCCTCCCCACCCTCCCCCATTGCCACCTCCCCCAACAGTCTAGTTCACTGGGGGTTCAGTCTTAGCAGGACCCAGGGCTTCCCCTTCCACTGGTGCTCTTACTAGGATATTCATTGCTACCTATGAGGTCAGAGTCCAGGGTCAGTCCATGTATAGTCTTTAGGCAGTGGCTTAGTCCCTGGAAGCTCTGGTTGCTTGGCATTGTTGTACATATGGGGTCTCGAGCCCCTTCAAGCTCTTCCAGTTCTTTCTCTGATTCCTTCAACGGGGGTCCTATACTCAGTTCAGTGGTTTGCTGCTGGCATTCGCCTCTGTATTTACTATATTCTGGCTGTGTCTCTCAGGAGCGATCTACATCCGGCTCCTGTCGGTCTGCACTTCTTTGCTTCATCCATCTTGTCTAATTGGGTGGCTGTATATGTATGGGCCACATGTGGGGCAGGCTCTGAATGGGTGTTCCTTCTGTGTCTGTTTTAATCTTTGCCTCTCTATTCCCTGCCAAGGGTATTCTTGTTCCCCTTTTAAAGAAGGAGTGAAGCCTTCACATTTTGATCATCCGTCTTGAGTTTCATTTGTTCTAGGCATCTAGGGTAATTCAAGCATTTGGGCTAATAGCCACTTATCAATGAGTACATACCATGTATGTCTTTCTGTGATTAGGTTAGCTCACTCAGGATGATATTTTCCAGTTCCAACCATTTGCCTACTAATTTCATAAAGTCGATGTTTTTGATACCTGAGTAATATTCCATTGTGTAGATGTACCACATTTTCTGTATCCATTCCTCTGTTGAAGGGCATCTGGGTTCTTTCCAGCTTCTGGCTATTATAAATAAGGCTGCAATGAACATAGTGGAGCACGTGTCTTTTTTATATGTTGGGGCATCTTTTGGGTATATGCCCAAGAGAGGTATAGCTGGATCCTCAGGCAGTTCAATGTCCAATTTTCTGAGGATCCTCCAGACTGATTTCCAGAATGGTTGTACCAATCTGCAATCCCACCAACAATGGAGGAGTGTTCCTCTTTCTCCACATCCTCGCCAGCATCTGCTGTCACCTGAGTTTTTGATCTTAGCCATTCTCACTGGTGTGAGGTGAAATCTCAGGGTTGTTTTGATTTGCATTTCCCTGATGACTAAAGATGTTGAACATTTCTTTAGGTGTTTCTCAGCCATTCGGCATTCCTCAGCTGTGAATTCTTTGTTTAGCTCTGAACCCCATTTTTAATAGGGTTATTTGTTTCCCTGCGGTCTAACTTCTTGAGTTCTTTGTATATTTTGGATATAAGGCCTCTATCTGTTGTAGGATTGGTAAAGATCTTTTCCCAATCTGTTGGTTGCCGTTTTGTCCTAACCACAGTGTCCTTTGCCTTACAGAAGCTTTGCAGTTTTATGAGATCCCATTTGTCGATTCTTGATCTTAGAGCGTAAGCCATTGGTGTTTTGTTTAGGAAATTTTTTCCAGTGCCCATGTGTTCCAGATGCTTCCCTAGTTTTTCTTCTATTAGTTTGAGTGTGTTTGGTTTGATGTGGAGGTCCTTGATCCACTTGGACTTAAGCTTTGTACAGGGTGATAAGCATGGATCGATCTGCATTCTTCTACATGTTGACCTCCAGTTGAACCAGCACCATTTGCTGAAAATGCTATCTTTTTTCCATTGGATGGTTTTGGCTCCTTTGTCAAAAATCAAGTGACCATAGGTGTGTGGGTTCATTTCTGGGTCTTCAATTCTATTCCATTGGTCTATCTGTCTGTCTCTGTACCAATACCATGCAGTTTTTATCACTATTGCTCTGTAATACTGCTTGAGTTCAGGGATAGTGATTCCCCCTGAAGTCCTTTTATTGTTGAGGATAGTTTTAGCTATCCTGGGTTTTTTGTTATTCCAGATGAATTTGCAAATTGTTCTGTCTAACTCTTTGAAGAATTGGATTGGTATTTTGATGGGAATTGCATTGAATCTGTAGATTGCTTTTGGTAAAATGGCCATTTTTACTATATTAATCCTGCCAATCCATGAGCATGGGAGATCTTTCCATCGTCTGAGGTCTTCTTCAATTTCTTTCTTCAGTGTCTTGAAGTTCTTATTGTACAGATCTTTTACTTGCTTGGTTAAAGTCACACCGAGGTACTTTATATTATTTGGGTCTATTATGAAGGGTGTCGTTTCCCTAATTTCTTTCTCGGCTTGTTTCTCTTTTGTGTAGAGGAAGGCTACTGATTTATTTGAGTTAATTTTATACCCAGACACTTTGCTGAAGTTGTTTATTAGCTTTAGTAGTTCTCTGGTGGAACTTTTGGGATCACTTAAATATACTATCATATCATCTGCAAATAGTGATATTTTGACTTCTTCTTTTCTGATCTGTATCCCCTTGACCTCCTTTTGTTGTCTGATTGCTCTGGCTAGAACTTCAAGAACTATATTGAATAAGTAGGGAGAGAGTGGGCAGCCTTGTCTAGTCCCTGATTTTAGTGGGATTGCTTCAAGTTTCTCTCCATTTAGTTTAATGTTAGCAACTGGTTTGCTGTATATGGCTTTTACTATGTTTAGGTATGGGCCTTGAATTCCTATTCTTTCCAGGACTTTTATCATGAAGGGGTGTTGAATTTTGTCAAATGCTTTCTCAGCATCTAATGAAATGATCATGTGGTTTTGTTCTTTCAGTTTGTTTATATAATGGATCACGTTGATGGTTTTCCGTATATTAAACCATCCCTGCATGCCTGGGATGAAGCCTACTTGATCATGGTGGATGATTGGTTTGATGTGCTCTTGGATTCGGTTTGCCAGAATTTTATTGAGTATTTTTGCGTTGATATTCATAAGGGAAATTGGTCTGAAGTTCTCTTTCTTTGTTGTGTCTTTGTGTGGTTTAGGTATAAGAGTAATTGTGGCTTCGTAGAAGGTATTCGGTAGTGATCCATCTGTTTCAATTTTGTGGAATAGTTTGGATAATATTGGTATGAGGTCTTCTATGAAGGTCTGATAGAATTCTGCACTAAACCCGTCTGGACCTGGGCTCTTTTTGGTTGGGAGACCTTTAATGACTGCTTCTATTTCGTTAGGAGTTATGGGGTTGTTTAACTGGTTTATCTGTTCCTGATTTAACTTCGGTACCTGGTATCTGTCTAGGAAATTGTCCATTTCCTGAAGATTTTCAAGTTTTGTTGAATATAGGTTTTTATAGTAAGATCTGATGATTTTTTGAATTTCCTCTGAATCTGTAGTTATGTCTCCCTTTTCATTTCTGATTTTGTTAATTTGGACGCACTCTCTGTGTCTTCTCGTTAGTCTGGCTAAGGGTTTATCTATCTTGTTGATTTTCTCAAAGAACCAACTTTTGGTTCTGTTGATTCTTTCTATGGTCCTTTTTGTTTCTACTTGGTTGATTTCAGCTCTGAGTTTGATTATTTCCTGCCTTCTACTCCTCCTGGGTGTATTTGCTTCTTTTTGTTCTAGAGCTTTTAGGTGTGCTGTCAAGCTGCTGACATATGCTCTTTCCTGTTTCTTTCTGCAGGCACTCAGCGCTATGAGTTTTCCTCTTAGCACAGCTTTCATTGTGTCCCATAAGTTTGGGTATGTTGTACCTTCATTTTCATTAAATTCTAAAAAGTTTTTAATTTTTTTCTTTATTTCTTCCTTGACCAGGTTATCATTGAGTAGAGCATTGTTCAATTTCCAAGTATATGTGGGCATTCTTCCTTGATTGTTATTGAAGACCAATTTTAGGCCGTGGTGGTCCGATAGCACGCATGGGATTATTTCTATCATTCTGTACCTGTTGAGGCCCATTTTTTGACCAATTATATGGTCAATTTTGGAGAAAGTACCATGAGGAGCTGAGAAGAAGGTATATCCTTTTGCTTTAGGATAGAATGTTCTATAAATATCTGTTAAGTCCATTTGGCTCATGACTTCTCTTAGTCTGTCTACATCTCTGTTTAATTTCTGTTTCCATGATCTGTCCATTGGTGAGAATGCGGTGTTGAAATCTCCCACTATTATTGTGTGAGGTGCAATGTGTGTTTTGAGCTTTAGTAAGGTTTCTTTTACATATGTAGGTGCCCTTTTATTTGGGGGCATAGATATTTAGGATTGAGAGTTCATCTTGGTGGATTTTTCCTTTGATGAATATGAAGTGTCCTTCCTTATCTTTTTGATGACTTTTAGTTGAAAATTGATTTTATTTGATATTACAATGGCTACTCCAGCTTGCTTCTTCAGACCATTTGCTTGGAAAGTTGTTTTCCAGCCTTTCACTCTGAGGTAGTGTCTGTCTTTGTCTCTGAGGCGTGTTTCCTGTAGGCAGCAGAATGCAGGGTCCTCGTTGCGTATCCAGTTTGTTAATCTATGTCTTTTTATTGGGGAGTTGAAGCCATTGATGTTGAGAGATATTAAGGAATAGTGATTATTGCTTCCCGTTATATTCATATTTGGATGTGAGGTTATGTTTGTGTGCTTTCATTCTCTTTGTTTTGTTGCCAAGATGATTAGTTTCTTGCTTCTTCTAGGGTATAGCTTGCCTCCTTATGTTGGGCTTTACCATTTATTATCCTTTGTAGTGCTGGATTTGTAGAAAGATCTTGTGTAAATTTGGTTTTGTCATGGAATATCTTGGTTTCTCCATCTATGTTAATTGAGAGTTTTGCAGGATACAGTAACCTGGGCTGGCATTTGTGTTCTCTTAGGGTCTGTATGACATCAGTCCAGAATCTTCTGGCCTTCATAGTTTCTGGCGAGAAGTCTGGTGTGATCCTGATAGGTCTGCCTTTATATGTTACTTGATCTTTTTCCCTTACTGCTTTTAATATTCTTTCTTTATTTTGTGCGTTTGGTGTTTTGACTAGTATGTGACGGGAGGTGTTTCTTTTCTGGTCCAATCTATTTGGAGTTCTGTAGGCTTCTTGTATGCCTATGGGTATCTCTTTTTTAGGTTAGGGAAGTTTTCTTCTATGATTTTGTTGAAGATATTTATCGATCCCTTGAGCTGGGAGTCTTCACTCTCTTCTATACCTATTATCCTTAGGTTTGATCTTCTCATTGAGTCCTGGATTTCCTGTATGTTTTGGACCAGTAGCTTTTTCCGCTTTACATTATCTTTGACAGTTGAGTCAATGATTTCTATGGAATCTTCTGCTCCTGAGATTCTCTCTTCCATCTCTTGTATTCTGTTGGTGAAGCTTGTATCTACAGCTCCTTGTCTCTTCTTTTGGTTTTCTATATCCAGGGTTGTTTCCATGTGTTCTTTCTTGATTGCTTCTATTTCCATTTTTAATTCCTTCAACTGTTTGATTGTGTTTTCCTGGAATTCTTTCAGAGATTTTTGTGACTCCTCTCTATGGGCTTCTACTTGTTTATTTATGATTTCCTGATATTCTTTCAGGGATTTTTGTGTCTCCTCTCTATGGGCTTCTACTTGTTTATTTATGTTTTCCTGGAATTCTTTCAGGCATTTTTGCGATTCCTCTCTGTAGGCTTCTACTTGTTTATTAATGTTTTCCTGTGTTTCTCTAAGGGAGTTCTTCACGTCTTTCTTGAAGTCCTCCAGCATCATGATCAAATATGATTTTGAAACTAGATCTTGCTTTTCTGGTGTGTTTGGACATTCCATGTTTGTTTTGGTGGGAGAATTGGGCTCTGATGATGCCATGTAGTCTTGGTTTCTGTTGCTTGGGTTCCTGTGCTTGCCTCTCGCCATCAGATTATCTCTAGTGTTACTTTGTTCTGCTATTTCTGACAGTGGCTAGACTGTCCTATAAGCCTGTGTGTCAGGAGTGCTGTAGACCTGTTTTACTGTTTTCTTTCAGCCAGTTATGGGGACAGAGTGTTCTGCTTTCATGCGTGTAGTTTTTCCTCTCTACAGGTCTTCAGCTGTTCCTGTGGGCCTGTGTCTTGAGTTCACCAGGCAGGTCACTTGCAGCAGACAAGTTGGTCTTACCTGTGGTCCTGAGGCTCAAGTTCGCTCGCGGGGTGCTGCCCACGGGCTCTCTGCGGCGGCAGCAACCAGGAAGATCTGCGCCGCCCCTTCTGGGAGCTTCAGTGCACCAGGGTTCCAGATGGCCTTTGGTGTTTTCCTCTGGCGTCCGAGATGTGTGTGCAGAGAGCAGTCTCTTCTGGTTTCCCAGGCTTGTCTGCCTCTCTGAAGGTTTAGCTCTCCCTCCCATGGGATTTGGGTGCAGAGAACTGTTTATCCGGTCTGTTTCCTTCAGGTTCTGGCGGTGTCTCAGGCAGGGGTCCTGCCGCTCCTGGGCCCTCCCCCACGGGAGCCCAGAGGCCTTATACAGTTTCCTCTTGGGCCAGGGATGTGGGCAGGGGTGGGCAGTGTTGGTGGTCTCTTCTGCTCTGCAGCCTCAGGAGTGCCCACCTGACCAGGCAGTGAGGTCTCTCTCCCACTGTGTCTGGGAGCAGAGAGCTGCTGCAGGCCGGGATCCGCGGGTGTGGGACTCCCGGTAAACACAGGACGTGCCCGGTCCTAGAGGAATTCTGCCTCTGTGTGTCCCGATTTCACCAGGCAGCTTTCTTGTAGCAGAAAAGTTGGTCTTACCTGCGGTCCCGAGGTTCAAGTTCGCTCGAGGGGTGCTGCCCACGGGCTCTCTGCGGCAGCAGCAACCAGGAAGCTCTCCAGTTTCTTTATGAAGGCACTTTGTGGTATAAAATTTCCTCTTAACACTGCCTTCATTGTGTTCCATATGTTTGGCTATGTCGTGTTTTCATTTTCATTGAGTTTGATAAAAATTTTTATTTATTTTCTTATTTCTTCTATGACAAAGGTATCATTGAGTAGAGAGTTATTCAGCTTCCATGAATATGTGGGCTTTCTGTTGTTATTGAAGTCTAGCTTTATTCCATCATGATCTAATAGGATACAGAGGATTTTCCAGTTTTCTTGTATCAGTTGAAGCTTGTCTTATGTCTGTTTACATGGTCATTTTTGGAGAAGGTTCCATGAGGTGCTGAGAAGAAGACAAATTCCCCTGTTTTGGGGTGAAATGTTATGTAGATATGTGTTAAATACATTTGGTTCATAACTTCTGTTCATTTCACTGTGTCTCTGTTTAGTTTCTGTCTCAATTGTCCATTAGTGAGAGGGGGTGTTGAAATCTCCCACTATTATTGTGTGAGGTTCTATGTGTGTTTTGAGCTTTAGTAGTTTATTTTATGATTGTGGGTGGGATACAGATGTTCAGAATTGAGACTTCCTCCTGGTGGATTTTTCCTTCGATGAATATGAAGTGTCCTTCCCCATCTCATTTGATAACTTTTGGTTGAAAGTCTATTTTAATGGATATTAGAATGGCAGATCTAACTTATTTCTTGGGACCATTTGCTTGGAAAACTTTTTTCCAGCCTTTTACTCCGAGATTGTGTCTGTCTTTGTGACTGAGGTGTGTTTATTGTATGTGGCAAAATGTTGGATCCTG
This sequence comes from Rattus rattus, assembly GCF_011064425.1. Classification (NCBI taxonomy): domain Eukaryota; kingdom Metazoa; phylum Chordata; class Mammalia; order Rodentia; family Muridae; genus Rattus; species Rattus rattus. The sequence continues at coordinate 65,057,446 of NC_046166.1, read as the reverse complement.
TTTATGGATCCAGTCTGTTAGGGTGTGTGTGTGTGTGTGTTTATTGTGGAATTAATTCCATTGATGTCGAGAGATACCGAAGACAAATGATTGTTAGCTCCTGTTATTTTTGTTGCTGGAGGAGGTGTTATGTGTGCATGATTCTCTTCTTTTGGATTTGTTGTGAAATGTTTATTTTCTTATGTTTTCATGGGTATAGTTACCCTCCTTGTGTTGAAAATTTTGTTCCAGTATCTTCTGTAGGGCTGAATTAGTAGTAAGATGCTGTTTAAATTCGTTTTTTTTTTCATGGAATATCTTGATTTCTCTATCTATGATCATGAAGAGTTTTACTGAGTATATTATCCTGGGCTGGCATTTGTGTTCTCTTAGGGTCTGAATGACATCCGTCCAGGATCTTCTGGCTTTTAGAGCCTTTGTTGAGTAGTCTGGTACAATTTTGATCAATTTGACTTCATATGTTACTTGACCTTTTGACCTTACATCTTTAAATATTCTTTGTTCTGGGCATTTAGTGTTTTGATTATTATGTGACAGGAGGATTTTCTTTTCTGGTCCAATCTATTTTTGTGCTCTGTAGGCTTCTTGTACATTTATGGCTATCTCTTCCTTTAGTTTTGAGAAGTTTTCTTCTATGATTTTGTTGGAGATGCTTTCTGGTCCTTTGAACTGGGATTCTTCACCCTCTTCTATTCCTATTATTCTTAGGTTGGATCTTTTCAGTGTGTCCTGAATTCTTGGATATTTTGGGTTAGGAACTTTTTACTCTTTGTATTTTCTTTGGCTGATGTGTCAATATCTTCTATGGTTTCTTCTATGCTTGAGATTCTCTCTTCTATCTCTTTATTCTGTTGGTGATGCTTGTATCTGTAGTTCCTGATCTCTTTCCTAAGTTGTCTGTCTCCAGGGTTGCCCACCTTTGTATTTTCTTTATTGTTTCTAATTCCATTTTTATTTGTTGGACCATTTTAAGAAAGTTCTTTTTATATCCTCCTTAAAGCTCTCTATCATTTTCATGAGATTAGATTTGAGGTCATTATCTTGGTTGTCAAGCATGTTATCCAGAGGTTGCTGTGGTGGGAGAACTGGGTTCTGATGATGCCACTTTGCATTGGTTTCTTTAGCATACAACCTTGTGTTTGCCTCTGCCCATCTAGTTCTGTCTGGTGTTAAGTTGCATGGGCATCTTTGACTTGAACTGGTCTCCACAGAGGCAGGTAAAGCTCTGTGACTTGAATTAGAGTTGGTCTCCTTGGAGGCAGGCAGTGTTGTCTCTGGTTAGAGTGGGCTTCCCATATCTCTAATTAGAGCAGGCCTCCTGTGTCCCTGGTTACTGTGGATGTTCTGTGATCTTGTTTACTGTGGATCTCCTGGGAGGCTTCCAGGCTTGTAGCATTTATGTGGGTATAAGTTTGCTGATCTGACCTGGGTTGGGGAAGTAAGCCAGAAGGAAAGTGGAGCTCAGGAGTTGGGGGTGGAGGTGGGTCCTGAGCCAGCTGGACTTCCTGGTTGTCCCAGATGGCTAAATTCTCACCTATGTCTCTGGTTTCTGTGGAATTCCTGGGAGGCAAGCAGGATCTAGCATTTGATTATCATGTTACTGATCTGGCCCAAGTGGGGAAGTGGGATTACATATTTTGATTATTATGATCTAGTGAATGAGTACAGATATATTTGGGGCATATTTTCTTTCAGTTATTTTGGGTATGTGTTGGTTCAAGGCTACTACAGTAGCATATAGCCCAGTAGTTGTTCTTGAGGATATTTACATGAGAGCTAATCTTTATACAATAGTTGTGTTGATATTCCCTGCCAAGAACAGTGCAGAAATAATCAACTTGTGCATCTTCATCTAGCATCATACTGTTTCTCTGATGTTAGTATTTTTAATAAAAGTGAAGTGGCATCCCATTTGGGTTTTAATATTTATTTCTCTAGTGATTAGTGATGCTGAGCATTGTTTCATTGACAACTGTCATTTGCACATCAGTCTATGAGTAACTATGTCCAGGTGCTTTGGCATTGTTTTAATTGGGTTCCTTTCTGTGTTTCTCTTTATTGTCTTACTTCCTACTGTAAATTGAATATTGCACAGTTATTAGATATATGATATGTTTACATTTTTGATGAGTTCATAGCATTCTTCTTATTCTCTTATCCCCTTTCTTGTGAAAAAGCTTTTTTAGTTTGATTTACCTTCATTTGCTTATTTTTGCTATAAATGTGTATCCTTCTTGGGTTATAGCCATAGAAATGTCTTTCCAAGCAGTGTTTCAGAGATTTTGTACCATATTTGTTCCTTGTTTTATAGTCTGAGTTTTCATATTGACACATGGACAGACACACGGCTCCAGCTGCATATGTAGCAGAGGATGGCCTTGTTGGGCATCAATGGGAGGAGAGGCCCTTAGTCCCATGAAGGCTCGATGCCCTGTGTATGGGAATGTCAGAGTGGGAAGGCAGGAAGGGGTGGGTGGGTGGTTGGGGGAGCATCCTCATAGAAGCAGGGGGAGGGTGAATGGGATAGGGGGTTTATGGACGGGAAACCGGGAAAGGGGACAACATTTGTAAGTAAATAAAAAATATCCAATAATAAAAAGAAGTTGACCTTCATAAAAAGAAAGGAAAAAGACACCTTCAATCCATTGTTTGTTCATTTTCTATATAATATGAGATAAGGAGCTGAAACTGAAACCCGAGGTTTCACCCTGTGCGTGGCTGGGTTAAAGGCTGCATTGAATTGTTGGATCATAATACATACATATATATGACTACAATGAGGATACTAACTAGAAAACAATTAGATTCTAGTGCTAGACTTGAGGTAGGTAGGGTTATTCTGTATCTACCTTATGAAGTCTTTCTGCATTCAAAAAGGTCAGCCTTTACATGGACCATTCTGAAACTGGAAACTTGAAACCCATAAACTCAGGCCTCTAACATCAACCCCTAATCACCTGTGAGAAAAACTTTCTTGGCTAAGTAAGTGGCGATGGTCATGTTGTGGTAAAGGCTTTGCTCATCCTGGGTTTTCTCAGGACCTTTCCAGCTCCTCTGTACTTCAGTCTACATAGTGAGCCTCGATTTCTAACTGGTGGAACAAGATGAGTCACACAGTATTACTCATGAGGATGCACACCGTCTTCCAAAACACTGTTCTCATTTCCCGATTTGTAGAAGATAATTTGAATATAAGGTGTGGGGATGAAATTTAAGAAGGGTGCTGCAGCTGTTCCCCCAAAATTTTAATCAGGTCAGATCAAATAATGTAGTTTTTCCTGGTGGATATTTTTACATTTAATGTTGTGTGTCAGTGACGTAGAAAGGACTCATATTCTATATATAGTTATTGGGACGATATCAAAGCCCAAAGTTATCACCATTAAAAAGGCAGCAGTATCTGGCTTCTCCTTCACGTTAGCCCACAGAATTACTCTTACTCTCTGTTCGCTGACACTGGGAGTCTCCTATGTATAAAGTCTTTTCAGACTCATGTGGGAAACAAGTTAGCGGATTACAGGTTTAAAGCCATCAGCATCTCTAAAGATGTTGCAGGAGTCTTTTTGTTGGTCCCAACTTGGGATAGGAATGGTGGCCAGTGGATTCAGAAACCTAAATACAATGATTATAATTGGATCCAAAGATGGCAGATACCTTGTGGCTGCAGGGAAACTTAAAATATGGAGGAGGTGGCAGGGTGGTTGGGAAGGTTTGATCTGAACAAGCCCTGACTGCATAAACTAATTTTAGGTAGGAGTGTCCCCACGCCCCTGCTTCCTCTTGACAATGAGGTAAATTCCTATTCAGAGGCGTTCAATAGGACATTTCTAGAAAAAGCAAGTGGAACTTTATTTGCTTAATTCCTGGCCATATTTTGACTTTATCAGGCAGGGATTTAGACTGGCCTGTCCTTCACTGTAGGTGCCATAAAATAACCCACATTTTCTTAACTTAATATGGATTTATAGATGGTGCGTGTTAGTGCACAGATGCTAGACTTCAGCACCCCTATATTATAGCAATGGTTACACCCTCTTCTTTGGAACTCGGATAGACAAAAGGCGTTTTTGGCAACATTTGCCTCTTCCGTCATAACACGTGCTGACTTCGTCTTGGAAATATGGGCATCGGACGGTGTGACAGGTGTTGTTCTTTTGAAAACATTTTACCGAATCAATACCAGACACTGCAAGAAAACGAGAAACAACCCTCAGGCCATTTGCTACAGATGCAGTGATTTTTTTTTTTAGCACGTTTGTGGGAGGTAGGAGAATTCTACACAAAGAATATGGAAAACGATTAACATTTTAAGAAAAAATTCTGCAATTGATGTTTAAGACCACTAATGAAATTATATTTGCTCTGAATTCAATCACCAGGGAGAGTCCCATTGCTCAATAGCCATTCGGCTTATGGTTAGAACACTGGAAAGAGCAAACGGAGAATACGTTCTTTTCTATTCTTTTTGAGGGAAGTCTCATTCTATAGGGTTTACTGGCTTGGGATTCATTATTTAGGTCAGGCTGGCTCTGACTCACAGAAGTGCTCCTTCCTCACCCTCTTGGATGCTGAGAGTAAAGGAAGATCCACCATCTCTGGCCGTAGAGCACTCTCATCACCACAAACTCTTCCGTGGGACAGTGGAGCTATGGTGGTGGGAGGACATGGAGCGACACTCTGATGTCCCTGCCCCAGAACTTTCTAAGAGAAGCATCACAACCCAAACCACTCACTTGCTCATACTAAATCCCTCTTCCTGAGCTCCGTCTCATAGCCTTTCTCTACATTCTATGGGTTCTCACTTCTGTGGTGTATGATTGTTGAAAGAGCAATGCTCTAAGTTTAATGTTGGCCTCAAAAATGATCATCCTCAGTCAGACCCTCAAAAGGTGACGCCCTCCAGATTTCTTTTCCTTTTGTGGTGCTGGTGATGCTGGTATCCCTTACGTGTTCTCTGTTCCCTGGTGAAACACTTGCAGCTGATTGTCTAGTTTGTGCTCTCTGTTTTTAATCAGTTTATTTGTTTTATTAAATTGTTACCTTGACAAAATCTAGACAGGAAATGGGCAAATTTTTTGCCTGTAGGAGATTTTCTTGATCGTTTTAATTGATGGGAGATGACCCATTTTTAACTGTGGATGGCAGGCATAATGGAATATATAAAGTGGAGAAACCGAGGAAGGGTGCACTCATCCATTCTACTCTCTATGACAAAACATTCTGAAGAAAAACTTATGAAAAAAAGGGCTTAGTTCATAATTATAAGCTATAGTTCATTATTACAAGTAAATCAAGGTGGCAGGAATTTGAAGTAGTTAGTAGTTTCAGTCACAAACAAAATCAGAGGGAGACAGAGAGAGAGAAAGAGAGAGAGAGAGAGAGAGAGAGAGAGAGAGAGAGAGAGAGAGAGGACAGAGACAGAGACACAGGTATAGAGATGGAGACAGAGAAATAGAGAGACAGAGAGGCAGCTATAGACCCACACACATGATGGACACGTGAGCACACACACACATACACACACACACACACACACACACACACACACACACACACACACGGAGTGGGGGGAGAGAGAGATAGAGAGATAGATAGATAGAGAGAAACTTGTATGCCAGTGCCTAGGCCCTTTACCAGGAAATGATATAACAAGTAATTCTTATCTTAGTTAATGGAATAACTTAGACAATTACCTATGGATAATCTTGACATCTGCCACTGACATTCTCTTCCCTGCCACTCTAGCTTGTGTCAAGTAGACAACAGTATCCATCAGGTGGATACAATGTGACCACCTACTTCAGCTCCCATTGCCCTGACTTCCTGCTACAGTATATCATGTACTGAGCTGGGAGATAAAATAAAGACTTTCTCCCTTTGTTGTTTTTTCAGAATATTATATCACATCAGAAAAAGAAACCAAGGCAATTGTTAAGCAGAAGAGGTTTAATAGAATAGGGCAGTTTCAGAGGGAAGGAGAGACTCAGAACCCAGTCCATTCAGTATCTCCCTGATCTAACAGATGACGAATGTGTCAATTGTCTACACAGAGCAGAAAGGCCGGAAAGACAGAGCCTGGACCAGGATGTCAGGAGCCAGGCTGCTGGAAGGCTTTCTCAGAGACACTGAGTAAAGGGAAAGCTACTACTGCACCTTTGACTGAGGCTAAGTCTGCACTGAGGGATGGGGCCAGGGCTTCAAAGAATCAGTGCTTTGATCAGTCCCAAGGGCACAGTGTGTTCAGTCTGTGACACACTTGAGATATCCTGTGTTCCCTTTGTACCACAATGATTGACTAGCTTCCTGATAACTTTGTCCCATTGTATGATAGCTTTCTGCTTACTCTGTCCCAGTTTTCTCCCTGTAAAACTTAAAAGCTGTGCTACTTAATAAACTCACTTGACATAAAACATCAGCTCATGCAGGGCCTTCTGACCTGAGCTTTTCTTTATTCTTTGTTCTTCTCCAGTCCTTCACTGTCAGAAACCTGTAACTGAAGAGTAGCCTGAGCAGCTGAGAGAGGCAGAACTGAGTCCTTTAGGTCATAGGGGAATTTCTTGTTGAGCCAAACAGCAATAGACATAGCGGCTTGGAATTGGAGCCACAGGATCTTGGAATCCTCATCTTTGCCTCATTTTAAAATCAATAAATGGACCCAGACATATATATATCTCCAGCTTTTAGGGAAGAAAGAGATTCCAGATCTAAAAACGACTCTGACAGAGTCATGTTATACAGTTAACAACATGGGAAGGCCAAAAATTGCTAAATGGGATGCCAAGTGGATCATCTCTTCTATTCTTGGTCCACCCTTATTGGCCTGTATATACATCATATTCTGAATAAAACGTTATCTTCTATTATGTCCCTGTACTATTTGAAAACCTTTAGGGTCGTCTAACGTTACATATGGGTGGCCTGTTGATCCCACCGCAAGGCATTTTTGAGTTAGTTCTTGGGATTCATGGTCCTCCTTGAAACCTCCTTTCAGCACTCAAGGCTCGCTTCATGGCTTGGGTTGGGCTTTCGACCTACTGAACACTGGTCGGATGATTATGGTAAACTATATTCCTAAGAATTAGGTCTTGTTACTCCTTTTTATTCACAGGGACGCTGTGAGGAATAAATAAAAACGAGAGGCCTTGTATTTCATTCTAAGTCTGTACTTCCCACACATCATCTACACTCGTCATCTGTTACTGAGTTACTTAATCTACCACAGCAAGTTTATGCTCCCCATTAGCCAAGTTTACCGCAGTCATGTGTTAAATGGACCTGAGAAAAGTCACAAAGGAGTGGGTGCCTGTCTCCCAATAGACATCTGTCCTCTTGGTGAGTTACGTCTTCCTTGGGGTAAAGAAGAATGGTTTCTATAGAGAATATTTTCTAGAGGTCCGTGACAGGAGTAAAGATCTTGGAAATCCCTATTACTAGCTCTTCATTCTGGTCAGGCTCATTGACTGATACCTAGGACACAGGTTGAAGCCCCTGAGGTCAATTGGCTGCAGCGTGTTGACTTTAGGAATGCTCTCCTGGTGATTGCTCCTTAGACCCCAAACTCACTTTTCACCTGTTCTAGGACGCAGTGTCCCCAGCTGTGACCAGGGGTTCAGCAGTTTTTGGCACTTACCTGAGTTGATCTGGAAGCAGGACAGAGAGAGGACCAGCAGCAGAAAGCAGGAGATCTTCATGCTGCACACCGAGCTGATTAAAGACAAGACCAGAGCTGGAAAGCTTAGCTCAAAGATGAACCCGGAGCACAGAGTGCATCCATAATAATAGAGAGGCAGGAATAAGTAACCTCTGAGATGAGGCATAAGGAGGAGTGGCAATCTAGAGTTACGGTCCAATGGCTAACCTTCACAGGTTATCCTGAGACATCTTAAATCCTGAGGTCATTCTGTCTGTTTTCCTGGTCCTAGATCTTGCTCTCATCCTGGACATGCAATCACCTCTTTTCTAATCAGGATACTTAAATGCTCCATAAAAAACACACATTTCCCTCCGAAAATATAGGTCTCCCAAGGTTTTTAAACTTATAGTAATTCCACATTGGTTAGCTTTACTCATAGTTTGTATATTTGTTGCTTTATAATGCAGGGCAAACATAGGCATCAGAGGGAGATATTTTGCCCAGACTTTCATGTTATTATGATGTAAATGGATCCATTTAAAAAACATTGTAGATACACAACAAACTTTTAGTGTAAATTATCCTGATATTTCCATGTATATCAAGAAGTGGCTACAAATGTAGCATTCTAATCCCTGGTCAGCATCACCGAAAAGGAGGCTGGAAACCAGGAACCTGTCACTCTTTTACTGACACACAGCTGTCTATGTTTTCAACCTTTGGGTACAGCACTGGACAGTCATCCAGACATTTAAGTAAATAGCAAAATAATTATATCAAATATTGAAACTTTTTTTAATTTTTGACGTTTTAAGGATACTTTTTACAAGCTCAGGTGTCAAGCTGCTGTTACGGTCCAGTGTCGTTCGTCATTACAAATGACTAAGGTTTCAATGCTGTTGGTCCCTGAGTGAAATGTTTTAAACTGTAAGACAGAAAGGAGTGGAAACCAGAATGTGGTCATGTTGGGATCCACAGTGGGGAGGCCCCTGCATCTGTAGTCAACGAGGACATTTATACTCAGGTTGGCAGAAAGCAGAAGTTCTGAACCAGGAGAAGGGGGAGATTAGGACTTTATGGGGCCTTCTTTTGCTAGCATAGGGTTTAGGCAAGTTGAGCATGGATAATTTCTGTTTGTTGGGAATTATGGGAGGAGGGGGGAGTCCATAGTTGTTAGACCCTGGTACTTGGATGACTATGGCAGAGGGATGCTGCTTCCTAGGATTTCTGGGCTGAGTTGAAGAAAACTCTTTTTTTGTGAATTAATTATTTTCTTACTTTTTGTTGAGGATTTTATACATGAGCACTTCATTTATGTCCTTTCAATGCCTCCTACACCCTCCAGTTCCTCTGTGCTCTTTTACACACAAGTGAAGATGTAGAACTCTCAGCTCTTCCAGTAGCATGCCTGTCTGGACACCGCCATGCGCCCACCTTGGTGATGATGCACTGAATCTCTGAACCTCTGAATGCTACTACAGATTCACCAGCTTTTCTTCCCTTATTGTTTTACACAGAGATGGTGGGGGGGGGAGGGAGAGGGAGAAGGAGAAGGAGAGAGAGAAAACCACTGAATTCATTTATTTGGTTTACAGGAACCACTTGGGATTCAATAATACTTCAGGGGTCTTGTCTCAGTAGAAGACTGATTTTTGATAGTCTTTTATATGTCATAGGCATGACTGGAGGGGTTGGGTCTTCCTCTAATGAATGGCTGACATGGGGACGAACATAATCTCTCTAGCTAAGGTTTTCTTTTAAAAATGGGATACAACCACACTAATAAATATTTATCTAAAATAACCAATAATACGCATAATTCTGCCTATAAATATGCATATGTATTTTAGAGGGAATTTTAAAACTGGACTGGCGCTGTTCCCTCTAAGAGCCAAAGATCTTTGTTAAGTGTTACTGCTGTGAGCAGACACCATGACCAAGGCAACTCTTTTTTTTTTTTTTTTATTAACTTGAATATTTCTTATATACATTTTAGTGTTATTCCCTTTCTCGGTTTCGGGCAAACATCCCCTCCCCCTCCCCTTCCTTATGGGTGTTTCCCTCCCCACCCTCCCCCCAACAGTCTGGTTCACTGGGGGTTCAGTCTTAGCAGGACCCAGGGCTTCCCCTTCCACTGGTGCTCTTACTAGGATATTCATTGCTACCTATGAGGTCAGAGTCCAGGGTCAGTCCATGTATAGTCTTTAGATAGTGGCTTAGTCCCTGGAAGCTCTGGTTGCTTGGCATTGTTGTACATATGGGGTCTCGAGCCCCTTCAAGCTCTTCCAGTTCTTTCTCTGATTCCTTCAACGGGGGTCCTATTCTCAGTTCAGTGGTTTGCTGCTGACATTCGCCTCTGTATTTGCTGTATTCTGGCTGTGTCTCTCAGGAGCGATCTACACTTCGACCAAGGCAACTCTTATATTGACATTTAATTGGGCCTGGCTTACAGGTTTAGAGGGTCAGTCTGTTATCATCAAGGTGGGAGCATGGCAGTGTCCAGGCAGGCGTGGGATTGGAGGAGCTGAGAGTTCAACATCTTTATCTGAAGGTCACTAGGAGAAGACTGGCTTCCCAGCAGCTAGGAGGAGGGTCTCAGAGCCCACCTCCTCAGTGACACACCTACTCCATCAAGGCCACACCTACTCCAACAAGGCCACACCTACTCCATCAAGTCCACACCTACTCCAACAAGGCCACACCTACTCCAACAAGGCCACACCTACTCCAACAAGGCCACACCTCCTAATAGTGCCACTGTCTCCCTGGGCCAAACATATACAAACCACTCCAATTACCTAATAAAAATTTCACATCGGGCATGAGAAATCCTGTTTTAGATTGTTGATTGGGGCTGTCCAAGTGACTCTCCAAACATATTGCCTATTGCTACTCTCCTCGGCTACGCCCTGAGATGGGAGGTATGCCCCTGTTGCTACTGCCCTTGGGTGCTGCTTAGAGACGGACTGGCAGAAAACAGAAGTAAGCCACAGATCAAAGGTCTGTCTCCAAAGATCCTTTAAGAGTGCCTTGTTTTCCTATTTAAAAACAAACAACCCCCCCCCAACATATTTCATTCCATTTCTAGAAACAGTATCCACAGTGTATCAATGAGGGTTGTAGTTTGTAATCAGTTCTATCTCACTGTTACCAATAGGCAAGATAAAAGCTCTTAAGGGCACACTGTATTGGGGATTCACATAATTGTTAGTATGGTTCTGAGAACTGGGCCTTAGTCCCAGCAGTCCCTCAGGTTTGATTTGATAAGCACTTCTAGCTTTGAGACACCAGCATAGATCTAACAGAAGTTACTTCTTTTTACCACCAGGACAATTATCTGCATCATCATACATCTTGCAGTACCTTCATGGAAAGAGAGAGGAGAGAGAGAGAGAGAGAGAGAGAGAGAGAGAGAGAGAGAGAGAGAGAGAGAGAACTTCAGTGAAAAATGGAAATTTATAGCAAACTTGGGGCTCAATCATCCGGAAATATGTTAAGTACCAAGAATAGTACGTAATGCTAATATTGAAGTCAAATCATAGTGATACTTGGAAACAATAACTTACCTTTTCGCTATATTTTATCAGATTATCAATGCTATGATTTATGGACAAAAAAAGCCAGTAGTTCTGACTTGGAGTCAGAAATCTTGAAAGGATCAAAGACTTCAAAGATAGGGCACACACACTGAGAGCAGGAGTGTCCGTGGCTCCAGGCAGGTGGCAGAGGCAATTTGCAAAGTTCTTTCCTACTAACGTTTTGGTTGGGTCCATCGCTCAGACAAACACTTGGTACCATCACTCTACCAACTTGGCTAATAAGGTTCAACAGCAAAGCATCTTGAATGACCTTCCAATAGTGACATGCCCTGCAGGGGCAGCCACCCAGAGGTCATTATAAAGGACATTTTGTTATCAGCCTGGTCTCCTCACCTCAATAATCCCAGTCAGTTTTGGCAAGTAGGCAAAGCTTTTCAAAGATGCTCCTTCAGTTAAACCAGTTCCACAAAACAGATCTTGGATCTTTCTGATTAATCATAAATATGCAAACAAATGCTACAGTAAGGGGATGGCTTCGGGGCGCACCTGAAGAACAAGGCCACGAGAAGCCAGTACAAACTGCTGCTAACATGGGGCAGTGCAGGACAGTGATGAAATATCCTGGTCAAGATCAGAGACTAGATGGGCTGTAGAGATGGCTCAGTGGTTAGGAGCACCGACTGCTCATCCAGAGGTCCTGAGTTCAATCCCAACAACCACATGGTGGCTCACAACCATCTGTAATGGGATCTGATGCCCTCTTCTGGTGTGTCCGAAGACAGTGACAGTGTACTTATATACATAAAATAAATAAATATTTTTTTAAAAAAGGTCAGAGACTAGAAAGGTACTTGATATTTAGGAATTACTGCTAAATCAGAAAAAATAAATACACGTGAAAAACATTTTGAGTAAGTAGAACAAAGTTTAGAAAGTAGAAGTGTGGCAAAAGATGAAATATATTTTAATAAATTTAGGAAATTCTTTAACAGAAGTAGAGGAAGATCAGAAACAGAAAAATTGATGTCATCAAAGAATTCTGTCAGTTCTCCATATGTAGGGACATAGATCACTAGACCAGCATCTAGACAAATGACACAATAAGCAGAGCCTGGAGGTGTAGCCCAGTTTATAGAACATTTGTATAGGATGCCCATGGATACACAGAATAGTGTGTGTGTGTGTGTGTGTGTGTGTGTGTGTGTGTGTGTACTCAGAATGTAGAGACAGAACCACTACAAGGTCATTCTCAGTTCTCATGGGGATCAGGATCAACTTAGATTACATACTAGCATGCCTGAAGGGAAAGCACAAAATAGCAAACAGACTTTAAGGCAGACCCTATATTTTCTGTCATTTCATAGTAACAGGATCAAGGCACGAAGCAGATGTGCAAAAACTGCACACTTAGAACTCTGGATTAGGGAAAAGTTAATGCTATACAGAAGTTAGTATGAGAACAAAGCCTGACAAATGACTTACGGAAAGCAGCAATGTATTTTCTTTTCCCACCATAGCAACTAGAAGACCATGTAATACAAAGCCTTCTGGAGAAATTGCTCACCCAGTCAAGTCTCCCATTGACCTGTTTACCTACATTCGTCTCCCATATCCTTCACCACACAAGAGTTAATTGTTTTTGACTTTCTGGAATATGTGGCATTGTTTTTGATCCTGCCCCTGTTTTTACCTCACACATCTCCTATGGTTTTATTCTTTTACCCTTACCCCCAAACCTCATAGCAGCTCTGGTCCAGAAAAAACATGAACCTTGGAAGCTCTTACCTCCCAGCTGCTCCCTCAGCTGAAATAACCAGTAACCACGAATCTGTGACACGGTGTTGTTCATCAGGTGAAGATGTCCCTGTCTGTTGGACAATGTAGCCAGCTGCTGCACTGTGTGAAGATTGGCCTCAGCCTGCAATGCAGGGTAGACATCATGGCTCCCCATGAACTGCTCTGACCAACCCCACCTTCCCTCAGTGCTCACTGGAGGTTGTCCCACCGTATACAAGTATATATAGAAATGTACCGTTGGACTCACATGCATCTGTCACAGAAACTGGAAGAGGACACATGCACACTCCTCTTACGTATTGGCTTGTTATATCTGAAACGTGTGGCCATGCATTGCTGGCATGCGCACTTCCTGGTAAAACCACACGATACCTAAGAGGCTCTAACTTAATCCTCTGGAGCAGAGAGACTTTTGTGTGTTCTCCTGTTATCCTAAGCCGATTATGACCACCTCTCATTTCCTGACATCTCTGAAATGGAACTGCCAGACTTACATTGTCCCCAAAGAGTCCTTTAAATAAAGTTTCCCCTTATTGGAGCCATTTTCACCCAGCATTCACAGGGTTTCTGTGACCTAACACTCAGTCGCTCTCCTTCAGGGTCAAACACAAGATTTTCTTCTACTGATCACAGGGACCAGTCTCAGTGTGGGCAGGGCTGACCTGGACCAGCAGGGTGTTCTTCAGTTGACAGGTTCCTGAGGGGAGGTATGGAGGATGAGAGAAAGAAGACAGGAAAGTCGAGGTCAGCCACTTGATACTTCTTCATAGCAAAGGCAAAAGGTAATAGAGGGTAGCGACAGACAAAACAGGAGTAAACTTAAAGCAACTGAACACTACTCAGCCAGTACTGTGGAGAATCTACAATGGCTACACAGTACAAAACACCCAAACCACATAAATGATAATCGAATGACACGAATAGATAGCTGTCAAATGACTAAGTGCAAAGTGGCAATATACAAAAAGTGTTGGTTGTCCAGTGCAGAGTGGCGAGCCCTGAAACCACATACACGCCAACAACACAATCAGACTTAGCAAGTCCTCGCTTGGCCACCAAGGAACGCAAATAAAATCGGTGCTGAGATTCTGTGTTGCTAAATCAAATGGCTGCAATCAAGAAAACAGAAAACCAGGGCTGGAGAGAAGCAGGAGAAGTGCAGCCCCCAAACACCACACACTGGTGTAAGTTCACATAGTCACTGTGGACACAACTGTGCAAGTTACTCATAGATATAAACACAGAGCCATGATGTGACCCTCCTAGGTCACCCTGGCAATGCTCTTGATGGGGTATAGGTCCTGATACTACAGAGATACCTGCATGTACACATTTAAGGCAGCACTATTCCCAGTAGCTGCATTATTGGTAAGTCAGCTAGATGTCCCTCACTCAAAAGGTGAGTGGATACAAATGTAATAAGTTACAAATATTATTACTATATTATATACATTATTACTATATTATATTATTATATTATTACTATATTATATACATAGGCATAATACATTTTTATCCACCCATTAAGAAAGAAATGATATAGTTCAGTTGACAGAATGCTTATATATTGAAAAAGAAATTAGAAGACAGAAAGATCTCCCATGCTCATGGGACAGAAAAATTACACGTTTTAAATGTTTGTTTATTCATTCTCCTCACATATTCTTGTCATCCTGACCCTAGTTTTCCCTCCATCCTCGCCTCCAAGAGCCTACCCCATATCTCCCCTCGTTTTTCTTTTGAAATACTAGCTATTATTTTAATAGAAAAATTTAGTTAAGGGGCATTTTTCTAAACATGCCCACTGTTCACAGTTAGCTCAAAATGCCTTTTACCCCGTGGACCCCAGCACGCTGTCACTTATTCTATGTGTGTAACTCGCCCATTAGGACACATCTGTCCAGACAGCAAAGGACAGAAGCACAGAATGGGCAGTAGTGACTTCAAAATGCTTTGCCAAAGGAGCATCTTGCAAAGGAAGGGTTATTGCGTGACATGGCCACGAGAGGGCGCTATTGACTATCTTCTGATCTTGGCTTTTCCTCACTCAGAATCCTGTTATTCAGAATCCATTTTTCATACGTTTTCTGTTCTCTCAGTAATTTTATATTCGTTGACCCCCCCATGTTGTCTCCTGTCTTTTCCCACTTTTCAGTACTATATTTGGACACGAACCCCAATGTTGAAATATCATTTTCATAATTAAAAAAATTAATTTCTGGAAAATGCAGAGCTGCCAAAAGGATGTGTAAGATCCAATGAAGTCGGGCATGCTTTGGAGAAAAGAAACCGTCTAGGTAAAGAATAAATTTGGTGAGTTACCCGTGATTCTTACTCTGTTAGACTCTTGGCCCTCAGTGCGAGATATGATGGAACTTTTGAAATGTAGGGCTTAGAATGCTGCTGTGGTGACCCATCCCTGTTACAGTCCTCAGGGAGAGAGTTTCAGGCCAACTTGTGCTACACAGTGAGTACCAGCCCAATCCGGTCTCAAACTGATTCTGTCAAAGCAAATCAAAAGTAAATCAAAACAGTATGTGTAGATTAGTGTAAGTTAATTAGGTCACTGGGGCACTGTCCTTAGAAGGAGTGACATGGTTCTCATGGGGACTCGCTATCCCAGAGAGGTTACAATAAAATGCCCCTCCCTGTTCTCCGGCCTCTTGTCTTCCATGCTGCCTTTGGCTCTCATCCGTGCTCCTTTCCAGGACGCCATCACCAAGATTTGACGTGGCCTGGGAGACGCTCTCTGAAGCTGAACACAGATCCACCTGATCACCGACGTAAGCCCGTCAGTGGAATAAACTTTTTAAAATAAAGTACCTAGACTCAGTTGTTGGGTGTTAGCAAAAGAAAAACAGGCAAATACACTCACCTGTACTACCCTCAGGTGAGGACCCTGTTCAACACTTTATCAGAGTCAGAGCCGGAAAAGGGGGTACTTAGAGCTCACATCCCCCCTTAGGCCCAGAAACCCGGAGGAGGATGTGACCTTCCTTTGTGCGCAGGTGTTGCTCTCTTTCCATTTCCTGAGCAAGGCTGGTGCTGTTAGTGACACTAAGTACTTCGCTTTGGAAAAGCAGGAGCGGTGTCCTGAGGATGAGATCCCTTCCCACCGAAGGGCCCGGGGTGGGAATCACAAACACGCCTGAAAGCGTTTCTGTGGCAGGGTTGTCTAGGAAACTCTCCAGGTTCAGTTGTGCAAGCTCTCAGGGATTGCTGCAGCTCCAGGCCAAGGTGGCAGGAGAATTTGCCTGTCTATGCCGTCCTGGTTTTGTTGGCTTGCAGAATGCAAGACCAGTGGGGATGTGGAACCTCTCAGGAAGGTTCCAGAGAATGTGGCCTGGACACAGGGCTGTAGAGCAAGGTCAAACTCCCTGCAAGGAGTCCTGGGAGGGGCTTTGCACAAAGCTCTGGGAGTGAGGTCAACTTTGGCCAAGACCCTAGGGTGTTAGAGATACCTAGAATGTTGGATCTCTGCTAAGGAAAGTCACACTTACCAAATGGGCCAGTCTATAAGAGGCCATATTTGCTGCAGGAGAAAGGGCTATGGTGTAGAGATGGCTAGCTAGATCCCCTGGGGTTCACGTCATGTCACCCCATGCCCCAGAAGCCAGGCTTGGAGCAGAAAGAAGGCTTTCCTGTTTGTCCAGATGGATTTTGGTCTAGGTTTGGGCCTTGCTATCCTCATGATTCTTCTTGGCATGCATGTGTTTTCTCTGTAACATGCATGCTGGAAGCATGTCATTTGGATGTTTTATGTTTGTGTATGTTCACTGCTGAGGTTTCATTGAATTTTGGAAAAGACTGGACAGTAGAGTTTTGATGTATCAGTATTTCCTTCAAGTATTTTAGGGCTTTGCTTTTTGGTGCAATTTTTTAAATCTTGTATCTCCTCTCTTGGATCGATACTTCATTCACAAAACAACCTTGTCTCTTTTTGTTTTTGCCAAAGTCTGTTTTATAAGCTATTGGTCTACCACTTCCTTCCAATGTATCTTTGAATGTAAAGTTTTTAAACTCTACAACTTACATCTTAATATGTCACTCTCTAATTGGGATGGTTAATTGGTTTTCCCTTAATGTAATAATCAGTAAAGTAGAATTTATATCAGTTTTTCCATTTGTCTGTCACAGGTTATGGGATTAACATTTTTTCTCCTTTTTGGTGCAATTTAAATTTCATATATATATACATATATATATATTTGTTATAAGCAATTGCCTTCAAGATTATTATTAATGTTGCAATTCGTACACAATTCTTCAATGGTAACACCAACTCACTTTCAATAGCAAACTGGAACCACACCCTCAGTTCTTCCATTCACTTTTGATGTAAAAGTAAATTGGTGAGGTCTGAAGTGAGAGGCTCTCTTGCCGGTCTTGAAGGGTGAGATTGCCTTGGACAAAGGGAGCTGTGAGCAGGGGATGATCAGTGGTCTGTCGTTGGTAGAACTGCTGAGGTTGGCCCCTGACTGCATGCCTTGGAAGACATTTTCCCTCTGATGGCAAGGCAGCTCGAGTGGATGCTTTATTGTTAGTCTTGTGAAACACTGGGATCTGCACCAGACCCAGACTTCTGACCTGAGATAGTTTGACATAGTGTGTGCTGTGTTAAGCTGCTAACCTCAGTGCATTCTTATGCAGCGATATGAGTAGCAATCACATTTTAAGGTGCGTGCATTCTGTAGCTGAGCATTTGCATGTCCTCACAAGGCGGCTGTGCTCTCCAAAGCAGTGAGCAGTTTCCCAAGTGGTTGAGAGTCTTTGTAATTGTCTTTTTATGAATTCGTCTCACTCCTAGAACTTTATGATAAAACTCCTTTATGCTAAATTCTTTCCCAACATGCTATATCCTTAGCTGTTTTCCCCTAAGGATGCCTTTGAGTCAATGAACCCATGTGATATTTGTGTGACCCATCGAAAACACACATCTTGTTGCCCTCTATCCAGTATCTAGGTTCTGCCTGTCAGAAGTTACACCTGCCATGGGAGAGCCAGGTGAGAGCTGAGGGAAAAGTGGTAGCTTTAATATGGGAAACAAATTCTCTGGTGGGGAAATATCCCTGTTTCTATTCCTGTCTGCCATTTTCCTAGCAGATGGTATTGATTAAACTCAGCCCAAAGTCAGGAACCCTGGTGGATCTGGATTGGATAGACCAGTGCTAAGGTTTCATAGAAGGAAAAGGGTAGGAGAGAGTCCTAGGTTCTAGATCACACTGGGCAGAATCCTGCTCAGGTTCCTGTGTCCCCGTAAAACTGATCAGTGTGAGCCCCACGGCTCTGAGTTTTGACATTTAGTTTGTTAAGCTACAAATTTTATTCCATAAGGTAGAAGTTACAGTTTGGCGTCTGCAGACGCCCTGTGCAAGTGGACATTTTGATTCTTCTCTAACCATTTCCTTTTGCAGGCAAGGACGATGCAGTCTCCGTAGCACAGGCAATAACAGAGCACATGAGGGTTGTTTAAAACATAGACCATAATTGTCATAACCTGTGGATAATAGTACATTACCTCATCGAGAATCAAGTGAATGGATTTTCCTTGTATTCTATAGAACTACAAAGCTGTCGACAGGGTCAACAGTGACACTTTCGTTCACTCCCATGGTCATTAGTATGTTAGAAAGACAGTGATAGTTTCGTTCACTCCCACGGTCATTAGTATGTTAGAGAGACAGGAAGAGGCAGCGATGCACACGCTGCCCCTTGTCTCCCAGCTTTCCCATACCATAGGCAGCAACACAAATCAAATACCCGGATCAAATACAAATCAGAATGATAGTCACACTCTCAGGTGACCCTGAGCCCTATGGGAAACCCTGGAAAGAACACTTCTGAGTTATGAGTGTGCTGGAGATCTGCAGTCCTGTCTGCTCGTGTAGAAGGCATTCATTGCTGTTTTGATTTTTGTCATCTTAACATTGAAATGAAGCACAGAAACAGAATGAGGTGAGATGGGCACTGACTGTGACCCCGTGAAGCCACAGATGTTCTCTCCTTGACCATCCATTCAGCACGGCTTCTTACCCCCAGGCCTTTGGTCCTTGGGTTCAGATCCTCTCCCGACAGCAGAAGAAGTTCAGCTTGCACTTGCCGGCGATCTTCTCACTGTCCATGCACGTCCTCCTGCATTTCCCCCGGCCCAGCCTGCATGTCTCGCACACAGAAAACTCCCCTGTGTCAGGAAAGAGCTGCTGAGAGGTTTGCTGGAACTGTGTGGGAGTGGGAAGAGTATCTAAGGCCCCTCACAGGCAGGGGTTGTGTGTATGGCTAGGAGTGTTTTCTAGAATTAGGCCAGAGGAGTTGGGGATAGCTCAGTTGGCAAAGTTGGGTGAACATGGGACCCTGAGTCTGATCCTCCACGCCCAGATAAAAAGTCAGGCACTTCTGTCCTCAGCTGGGTAAGCAGGGACAGATGAGTCTCTGTGGCTCAGGGGTCAGCTTAGCTGAACTTAGGATAGATTCTGTCTCAGAAAGGGAAGTGGATGGCTCCTGAGGAATGTCGTGTAAGTTTGACCTCTGGCCTCCACATAGGCACAACACACACACACACACACACACACACACACACACACACACACACACACACACACACACACACACACACACACACACACACACACACACACACACACACACTGTAAGAAGAGAACTACCCCACAGCGTCTGCTAACCCCAGTGTGGAGCTGAAAAGAGTTAAGAACAATAGGTAACCATCACCCGCGTCCTCCAGGTGTCTACTGTCTTTCATGGGCCCCATGTAAATGGCAGAGCAACATCTATTCTTCAGAACTATTAAAATGCACGTCTGTACTCCTGAAAATTTACTAGATAGACTTCGGTTTCAAACCCTAGAAGCTGGAATGAATAATTTAATCTCAATAATGTTTGGGCCTAGTACCAGCTGCCTAATTTACCAAGCCTCATTCACCTGATGGACATACTAGAAATACCTGTCCACACTTTTAAATTGCTGAGTGGTGAAGGGAAATGACTGTGATAATGTTTTGCTGTATGGTATATACTAGTAAGGGGGCTTTAATAATTAACCAGTATGATCGATGTTTATTTGTTAAGGGCTGGAGAAATTAGTGCTCCATGAATTCCATTGTTCAATTCTATTCAATTATCATCACCACCACCATCGCCACCACCACCACCACCACCACCACCACCACCACCACCACCACCACCATCATCATCATCATCATCATCATCATCATCATCATATTAGTGTGTGAGAGAGAGAGAAAGAGAGAGAGAGAGGTATACCATGTAGTACACACACATATGTGAGTGCAGGCTCATGTCGCCATATATGTGCACACCAAACATCAAGAAAAAGGCCTTGGGTATCATTTTCTGCCACTCTCAGCTTTGAAGCAGGGCCTCTCTTTGAACCTTAGCTCATTTTTCCTAGCTGCTCTGATCCCAGTGAAACCCCTAGCTCTGCCCTTGAACCTCCTAGCTCTACCCCCACAGCACTGCGGTCCCAGGCTCAAGCAAAACTGTGTGTGCTGAAGTCCAGACTTGGGTGCTCATAGTTGCACAGCAAGTACTCAATCTGTGAGCCACATCTCCAGCCCTCCGAGAATAGTTTAATATTTCTTTTAATTGTGTTTGCCTCGTGATGTCTTCGCATGTAAGAGAACCTCTGGTGCGCATCCAAAGCCTGTGGCTGTTATAAACAGTGCTTTATGATGAGGGTGGCACCTCACCGACCATCTACACCATTCTACGTGATCCTCCTCATCCAGCAGATGCCCTCGAGCAGACCTTGTTCAAGTTAGGTCCTACAGGAAGGAAGCCAGGATCTCTGGGTAATGCTAATTGGTGAGGATGAGGTTGAGCCTAAGCATCACACATTAATGGGAAAGTCACTGGAAAAATACAAATATGACCATGGCCACAAGAGTAATAGAAGATGATGCCAATAGACCAGAACTCAGTCCTTTCACAACTACCTTCCTTCCTTGGCCTCATCAGTCAAATATAGCTAACTGGGCCTCAGTCCCCAAGAGAGAAGGAGAGAGTACAGGTAAAGGATATAATTTACCTCCTGAAATGACTGGGAATACTCAAGTCCTGCCCAGGACCCTAAATTTAAAACAAAATACATTTTAGGACAGAATATTAAAATAAGAAATAACACTTTATAAAATGTCTCCTACATGCTACATGGCTCTTGAGGGACCAGTGATGTTCTGGCTGCTCTCTTTATTGGATTTCTCTAGTTCACTCCTGAAAGCCAGAAAGACCAATGTACGGAACAATAAAATCAAAATTAATGCTCTATCCGGTTGGCTCTTAGGAAACATTAATGCAGATCCAAGAAATCTCTGGGGAAGGAGACTTACTCTCAGTTTCAGGGTGGTTCATGGAAGAGTCTTTGGATTTCATGGTCTGCTCCTCCCCACCCTCAACCCCATCAAATTCCCATCAACTTTGATTTACCTGATGGCAGTTCAACTACAATGAAGAACAAAGCCAGACCAAAATAGAACGTCCCTCTGCTCAGAGCCATGTTTGAGGGGAGATTCTTGAACACAGAGAATCGGGGGTTCTTTGAGGGGACAAGAAAGCATTTATATTGGAAAGTAATGGGCTATGTTCTAGGTCAGTGAAGTGAATCAATAAAGAAAGCAGGACTGCATGCTCCATTTGCCGGGATCAAGAGCTGGTGCAGTGAGTTAGAACCTTGAGTCTGCAAAGCCCTACTTCCCCACGCCTAACCAGCGTGTAGAATGGAGTGGACATTGGTCCAAGGCTGGGAGAATCCAGGGCCATGCACGCCACTGTGGGAATTGAGGGGAGGATGTTGATAGCTTCCATGACTTCTCAAGGATTGGCGCTCATGTTCTTAGCAGCACGTCCTGGGGATCCAGTATGATTTCAGCTCAGGAGAACTTTGAATGCTCATCTTTTTACAGAGCTCTGGTGGGGACTAGAGGCAACCCACAGATGTGCACACTGACCCTCCTCATTCTCACTGCTGTGTCTATGAATTGTTCACCAGAATGTGAGGAGTAACAGACCTTTGCTAAGGTAGCTTTGAATCCCGTGCCTGTCAGACATCTCAAGAGAGAGCCAAGTTGTAAACACAGCAACTTCTAGTAATCAAAGGCATATTCATGTCAAGTCCCCAACCTGGGTCCTGCTTAAGGCACCCAGATGCTTGTAGTTACACAATGTTCTGGTTTTCAGTTTCAGAGGCAGAACAGGCCTCGTGTCTCAGGTTTGTAAGCCAACTACTCCAGGGACTGAGGCAGAAGCACTCACAAGCTACACAGTGAGTTCAGTGAGTTCAAAGCCAGCCTGTGCAACTTGATGATACTGTTATCTAAAATAAGTTAAATGGGGGCCAGGGTGTTTCTCAGTAGCAATGTGTTTCCTGGCATACACAAAGTCTACATTCAATTCTCTGTGCCTTCCTGTCTCACACACACATGAAAAAATGTAGATTTTATAGCTAAACAGACACCTACCAAGTAGACCTTCTTAGATAGGTTAACAATATTTGAAATCTCAGCCTCTTTATCCTTAAATTGGGTTATAATAATTATATCAGTCTCATTGGGCATCTGGAAACATTGTATATAACAAAGAAGTATTTAGAAGAATGTCTGATTATGATATCATCATCATCATCATCATTACATTTATATTTCTATAAAACTATGAACAACCACTCTGCTAAGTAGCGTAGCAATGTGACTCCTAATGACAAATCCTATACTCATAGATCAGAGGATCCATTAGCCCTCACCAGAGAAACTTCCTCTTGCATTATGTGGTAATTAACACAGAGATCCACCACTGAGTGATGTGTAGATTGTGAGAGACTGTGGAGCTCTCACCCCTCAGTGGGATATCTTTATTACACTCCTCCACTCAAAGCTCAGGTATCTGTGTGGAAAAGGAGCTGGAAAGAGTGTCACAGCTAGGAGTAGCAGTCAACCATAAGGGGACTCCTCCAGACACTACAAGGGTGGTGAACACCTGAACTCATAGAGCCTGGCAGTGTGTACAAGACCTGCACAATGTAAGCTAGACAAATAGCAAAGGGGAAGTGGGCACAGAGTTCACGCCTAGACAAGAAGCTATTTATTTGTAATCGATAGCTGCTGGGATAGGGAAATAAGTTTCTATCATTGGAGTAATATTGGGTTTATCAACCACCATTTGGGACAGGCCTTATGCTCAGGGTAGTTGACCAACCCAAATCAAACAACATGAACTTGGGTAGGTATTGGGAGGACCTGGGAGGAATTATGGAGGGGAAAGAATGACCAACATAAACTGTGTGGAGGGGGGTAGAGAGATGGTTCAGCGGTTAAAAGCACCAACTACTCTTCAAGAGGTCCTGAGTTCAATTCCCAGAAAACACATAGTAGTTTGAAACCACTGTAGTGGGATCCAATGCCCTCTTTGGGGATCTGAAGACAATTACAGTGTACTCCTATAAATAAAATAAACAGAACTTTAAAAAAATATAGTGTGTGAAATTCTGAAAAAAAAAACCAAATGAAAGCATAAGCAAAATAAAACAAAACAAGCCTCCGAGATTAAGATGATTTAAGTAACACTTGAAATGGGCTGCACGCAGCAAGTCCAGAATTTAAAAACAAATGATGGGGTACACACTTAGGTCGGCTTCTGCTCCCAGTGTGCACAGCCCACAAAGGTTGACTCTGCAGTTCAGAGTCCACCTGACCCCAGGGCACCAGTTCTTCCCTGGAACAGGGGCTATTGTATACCTTCACGCCTATATCTGTTATCTGAAGCCACTAGGGAAGGAACACAGTCGGAATTAGCAATGCAAAGGACTGGACTCCAGATTCTTCTAGCACAAAACTTGCACCCAGGCCATCCTTCTCTCCACCTCTGCTCTTGGCTCATGCCTGTTTTCCTTCTTGGGAACTTTCCAGAACCAGAAAAAACAGCAACACCCTGTAGGTTGAGCAACACTCACTGAGGTGGGGTGGGCTCCCTGTAGCAGGGCATGGGGTCACTTGTTCTGATGGGTTCACTGATCAAGGCCCTTTTGCTCTGGAGAAGGATAAAGGTAGGTGGGTGTTGGTGCCCTTTACCATGGACACCGTGCTGACCCTCACAGCCCTTCAGGTCATGAAGACATTCTTATTTCTCTTTGCTGTTTTTTCTTTCTTGACCCAGGTAAAAAGAAAAATGGAAATCTTTTACATGGAGGGTGATCTGTGGTGATGTCCCAGACACAGGGTCTGTCCTGCCAATGCCCAGGCGTGATCAACCCTAGGATTTAGGGATGCCTTTGTCTGTTGACTTGAAAGAGAACAGTAATTACAGAAGGTAACTTCCTATGACTTATCAATGAATCACGATTGATACATTGCCTTTTCTATTAATGATGTTGTCACAGGTTTGGAGAGTTAAAGGGCATCATCAGGAATGATGCATTTGATGCCTGGCTTTTAAGCTTATTAGCAAAATAATGGACAAAGTTAAGGGAAGAATAAAAAGTGAAGAAATCAACAGATTTTTAGAAAATATGTTTTAAGTGTAGAATAAAACAGACAACAAAGAGACAGAAAAGGAGATGGAAGAGGAAAGAGGTGGACTTCCATTCCCATATATCCATCCTGGCACAGGCAAAGCACACACTGAGGCAGCCATTTCCTAATTGCTTGTCTAACGATGGGTCTGTGTTGTAGAGTTGTGATGATGAAACATTTACTTCTCCAAAGCCAGTGCCTTGGAGGAAAATCCTGTTGTGCTTTTTAATTTAGAGATATTCAGAGTCGTTTTCTTTTTGGCTTGAAACATATACACATGTATGAAGTATATACCATATGTACATTGTATGCACATGGAGACTGGGACTTGGTTGGGTGTAGCTTCTTTTCAGGGACATACAGGTCAGTCAGCACTGGCACTCTGTGCTGCGCTGTGTGTGGCCTGTATGGGGCATCCTCTCCACATCAGAGCGCTCTGCTCTTTCTCACTCTTCTGAAAGTTTCAAAAGATGCAGCTGCATCTCCAAGATTAAGAGGCAAGACTGGACCTTAGCGAGTTCTGTGGAGTTGAAGAAAGGGGCTCATGGGAGTCCAAGTGAATCTAACTTATTCCAGGTACTAGTGCTGTTGCCAGCCCACATGGGCTAATTTCACATTAGTTGTGTGCAGCCCTGATCTGTGTTGTGGCAAATCTCTCTGAGTGGATGCTGCATCGGGATACAGAGATGTAGGCCTTCAGCAGATCAATGATACGGCATGCATTTGCTGGCATAAATGTGAACGTTCGAGGCTGAAGAGAGATATTAGGAATGCTCAGTAGGACTACATAGTTAATACAATGTAAGATTATCCAGTATAAAAATTATCTGCTGTTCCAAAATAACCACACACGCAGAGACTCCGTCTGGACTTGTTAGAGCGACAGGCAAAAGATGTTCTTTGGTCCAAAAGCTGCTGGTTTATCATTGTGAATTGATATGCTAAAAAGTTCTCATGGCAGAGTAAGGTCTTGAACTCTAGTCTGACACAGTCTTAGTATGTTAAGAGAGCAGAGAAAATATTGAACACTGTAGAGAAAGACAGGGTTTAAAAGGTTTTGAAACCATGGGGGTACTTATACTTGTGAATCAATATCCAGACAGTGGATAATGGCTGGAATTCGAAAGCTACCCTGGGATTTAGGATGCAAACATTTGAGTTAGCAGACTTATGTATTCATGTCAGATGGAATCCATGTACTTTCCGTACCTCCATGGCATGTACTTCAAGTCATCGACTCTTGAGATTTTGATCCTGGTAATATGGATTGTGTGTCTTTGGCATGCAGTAGCAGTTTGCTCTCGTGAGGGCTAATGCAAGAACGGCAGTTTCCTGCAAAATGACAAATTAAAGGCACAGGGAGCTGGCCTCAACTACGCCCCCTTCCCTAAAGTGTCTGACTCTTACAGTGGAATTTCGGTGGAATGTGATGGAGAAGTCAGATATCTTTCTGTACTTTGGTATCCATGATGGCCCATTAGAAACCCATGGACAAAGATTTTCTTTTGTCTTCAACCTTCCTGTTGTCACTGGGAATTGGATTTACTCCTGGCCTCTACTTTCTGTCTTCTCCATTAAGCTTTTGTCCATTGCATACAATTTCACTTTTAATATCAGTCTTGTGTCATCTCCACAGACTTAGATCTTGCTCTCTTCCTGAGTAGCAATTTTTGAAAGTGTGTAAGGGAAGTTCCGGGGTTTGAACATGTTCATGAGTTGAGTTGATAATCTTCTTTCTAATATATTTATACTTGTCTTATAAAGTCCTAATCAAAACTGCTCAGGTGTTAGCTAATTCTTAGTGCTCTTTCACCTTGTGTGACAAAAGATGGGGTTGTCCCACAGAAAATGTTTCTCTAAGCAATTCGTCTACCTGAGTCTAAAGTAACTAAGACACAGCTTTAAAGTGATTGTTGCTGATGGTAGACAACCATCACAGACAGTGATTAGCCACATTTGAAACAGAATTAATCTCGGGGCTTCTTCTTTTTGTGAAGCCAAGAATGCATTTTCGATGAGAAGTGCAGCAGGATTAATGGGAGATGAGAATCTTGTCTGAAGAACGAAGAACTCATTGCTCTCTGCCAGAAGAATCTGAAGTGTTGTGTGACAGTCCAGCCATGTAGGCGGGACAAGGCATTAACTTGGGTGAAAGACTCGAGGCTACAACAGGACCTGGGGATGAGCTTAGTTTTGTGTTTCTGCTGGGAAGCAGATGCTGCAATGAAAATAAATGGCTGCTTTCTTCATCTTGTCAACTGCTTCTTTCAGAAGGCCAAGAGTAGCTATCTAAACTCGATGGTCCTCTGTACTCTTTCCTATAGATTTGGGAGGCAAGCATCCCAAAGTTCCAAGGTATTTATTTCTCCTAAAACAAGGGGTACTAGGATAGCTTAGTTTTGACCAACTTGCTTCCACCAAAGGTAAGAAGAAAGGAATTTGATAATGGAGAAATGAGCATTAGACAGCTCGCTCGTACTCATAAAAATGCATCTTAAAAAGAAAAGCAGTCTTCAGGCAAGATGCTCCCACTGACACAGCAGCATGGTTGTTTGGAAAGGAACTGCCCTCTGATTGGATTCCAGGCCCATGCCATGGGAAGCAATAAAAACATAGCAATGGAAACCTAGGTACAAGCCTAAGACTAAGGAAAGTTGTCAAACCCAGGGAGAAACTTTCTCCCTAGGCCATGCTAAATGGATGTGCTACCAAACTGCATCTAACTATTTATGCTCATGTGGTACCTCAGTGCTGTTCTCAACCTTGGTCAGAGAATCATTTGTGTACAGTGGTTAGTGCCTACTACAGAGCCTCATGAGTGGTCAAATTGCTGAGAGTAATTGACTTATCCGTAAGCAGGAACCTCAGTACTACTCACTGTCAGCCTCAGGAAAAGTCACAGAAAAGGAAAGGATGTAAGAGATGGAGGATGGGCAGGTTTGAGAAGTGCCGTCTTCTCTCCAAGACATAGCAATAACATTACGAATACACAGCTATGGCTACCTACACACATGTCCACAAACAGTAGGACATGAAAACAGAAAGGAGACCTTTTTGGAAGAAGTGTGCAAGAGTGGGAGGCAATGAGGGGACAATACATTACACTCACATGTGTGTACACTGTCAAATTCTTGTGTTAGAGAGAAACCCAGTGATACAACAGTAGGGAAGCATGTAGAAACAGAGAGGATACACAGAGACAGGGAGCACCAGCCCCTTTCTCCAACCAGTCCACATGTGGTGTGGAGGGATGAAACCACAAGGCTTGGGCATTGGTTCACTCTGGGTAAAACAGACTGAGGACCTCTGAGGTGAGCCCAGCCTGCAAAGCCTCTGGGGCCAGCAGTGGTCCAGGTGTGGGAAGATATGAAGCTTCCGCCTCCAGTGCACACTGGCCCAGCACTCAGCCCACACTGGATGGTTCTGGCATAGCAACAGCCCACACTGGCTCCGCTTGCAGCCCACACGCAGTCTTATGTAGAACAGTGGGAAGACTAGAGCTGATAACCTCTACCCCCAGTAGACGAGCCAGAATTAGGGGACACCAGGGATCCAGGCAAGGCTGAAGATTCCTTATATTTACATAACAGAAAAGTCATGACGGCAACTCACTGGCACTTTAGGGATACTACCATGGAATCTGTACCCAGGCAGGAATGAGAAAACAATCACAAGAACTCAGAAAAAAAAAAAAAAACAAAAAACAAAACAGCTCTCATGAAAGAACGGATTAAGATTTGAGACAGGAAAAGAATCAGACAGGATGATAACCCAGCAGATGTCTAATATGGATAACTTAGTAAAACTGTATCAAATGTAAGTAACTCAATATGTAAGCAGGGGCTGGCTCCCAGGTTAAAAGACTGACTGGATTAGAAAGAAATATGAGACAGTTTGCTATCTAAAGGGCAAATTTTACAGAGAAGATTTGACAGAAAATTAGAAGTACCTAAGGAAATAAGCTATACATTAATAATGGGAGCAATCTAGTTATACTGGACACAATCTTGAAGATGTATAATTTATTACATAAATGCATGGACCTTTAATTCACCCACTGTCATAAGATGAGCACTGTGAGTTTAAAGGACAGACAGGTCCCACACAGTACCAGTGGGTGATTTCGACCTTGAACTTTCACCAACAGACGAACCATCCAGGCAAGAAAATTAAAATAGAAACCGCTAGGTTAAATCGTGCCGTGGATCAAGTCGCGTACAGACTGTCCCATCCGGCAACTTCAGAACAAACTCCTCTCAGCAGCCCAACTTTGTCAAAGCCCAAACTTTGTCAAAAGGGATTCTGTTTAGAACATGAAACAATTTGCCACAAACGCAAAATCTCAGAACAATATCCCGTGCCTTATCAACTGAAATACAACTAAAAAGAAATAGCAAGAAATCTACAGAAACTTAGATTAGCCAAGACACACACACACACACACACACACACACACACACACACACACACACACACACACACACACTAAAAACACTGGCATTTTATTGAACATAGTCTTAAAAACAACACCTTTCCTCTAACCCAACAGTCCCTTCCACAATGGCAGGGGATAAAACACAGTACCCCTGCCTGCTAAAGCATGAACCAGTGTACTGTGTTTCAGGGCTTGTTCCCTTCCACAGCCCAGCAGATTCCATTACCTACATGATTTCAAGACCGTTCATTGTGGTGCTTCCCTAATCGACTCCCACGTGTCTACTGTGAAAAGCACACCAGGCAGCTTCCGCCTGACACACATTTGCTGAAGGAAATTCGCTGACACATGGACCGCTCCCAGTTGGCACCCAAGCACAGTTGATTTGAAGCCCCACAGTTTGTGGGCACATCTGCTGATGTGTGCCCCACCTTTCTCTAAGGGTCTCTCTTCTGCAATCCCAAGGCCTTCTTGACCTGGTCCATCTCCCCAACCCTATTCATAAGTATGAACTTGTAGCATGGATTTAAGCCAAGGTCAGTGTTGTTCTCTCTCCTCTCTTATTCTCTGTCGTACCTTAAGGTGGCTTAGAGATCAGTTCCATTTCCTGTCTGGTTCTTACTCTTTGCAGTCTCCAACCAGGTGATTTGGTGATCTGCCCTGTTACTGCATAAGAATTGGTTTATAAACAGTTGTTCCGAGGGACGTGCACCGCTCCCTCCAGCTAAAGTGCGTGGCCAAGTGCTGCTGTCTGCTCTGTGATCCGGGGTGAGAGAGTTTGTTCAAGGATGTCGACTTTCAAGGCCAGGCATTTTATACTTTCTCTGAAATACTCCATTAATTTTTCTAAAGGTAAAATTATCACGAATGATGCCGAGGGCAACCTTACGGAGGCATCAAAGTGTTTTTCACCTTCCTGTGGACAGGGGTGGAGTCAAATCCCAGGGCCTCTGTTCTCCAGGAAAGGCAAGACATATTCAAAGAGTCCTCACTTGTGATCCTCTTGGTCCCCCACACCATAGTCACCTGGGTCAAGCCCAAGCCACAAACTTAGTGTCAACAATTGGTATTCTTACTCTGTTCCTAAAATGCACTGACAACTGCTGCTGGCATTCATGACCTTCACTCGCTACACCTCTGTTCTTTGACATGATGCATTGTTTACTTCTTTATTTTTGATTCAGAGAATGGTTTCTGAATGGTGGTGTTAACCCCAACACTACCCTCTCCTCCTGGCTCCTCCTCAGTAACGTGGTGTAGACAGTGATCTCAGATGAGGAAGAAGAATGGAAAGTTTCTTTCCCTGAGTCACAGAATATTGGATTACCGTCATCTCAGGGATCATCGCGTCTTAGGGATGCGTTAATGTCTTAGGGATCATCTGGTAGCGCACCCAGCTTTGGAGTGAAATTTTGGTGGTGGGGGTTTTCCGCGCCTCCTACCCTCATGCAAGTCATAACTCTAAGTCCCTCACCTTAAATATTCCTTTACCCTGTGTCCTGGTGTTTGCTCCCACCTGAAGATACACTGCTCATAAATCCTTCTCTCCACCACGCTGGGGAGACTCTTCTTCCTCTTTCTCCCCAGCACTGTTGGTCTCTCTGCTTTCAGCTATGTCTCTTACTTCCTCCAGATAAGAAGGGACTCTGGGCTGCAAATACACACAGCTGAAGGGTGATGGAATTTGTGGGACACCTGAAAAACACATCCTGAGGAGGATAAGCAAGCCACTTCAACATCAGCATACCTCATTTCATAGTCACTGAATAACTTCACAGACACTGGGGTCCATAGTCCACCTTTCTACCTCCTGTACTGAACCTTAGATTTAGGGGAAAGCAAAAGGAACAAACAAAGGCAGGGGGTCAGGGTGCTGGACGTCGTCTGCAGGCTCAAGAAACCCTTCTAGGGTTATTTGCTCTTGGTTCTTCTCCACCACTGGCAACCTCTAGGACCTTGTTTAGGGTTAATTGTTCTCAGGCCTTTGGAGATGAGACTCATTATCTGTTCTGCACTGAAGGTACATCAGGTGTAGTTGACCTGTGGAAATGGTGCTCTTTGCCATCTGCCTCCTTCCCAAACGATTTTTCTCTACCCTAGTTTGACCCCTCTCTGTTCCTTCATGTCCAAAATACAGAAACACCTTTTGATTGGAAAAAAGAACTTGTTGTTGATAACAAAAAGTAGTGCCCTGGTTGGACCCACTGGGAGATCTGGCGTTAGAGTCAGATGCACTGTAATCTCTGCCTCCTGTGCTACTGTGTGTGGACCTGGAAGCATGCTGAATTCCTGCTGTGAAAAGCTGCGGATGCTCTCTGGTACACCAGTGGAATGACTCTCTTGGGTCAGTGGTTTGAATCCATTCAGGCCTTGACACTTGGTTTAGTTGGGTTGTTTAAAGAGCTCTGGGGAGGCCTCCTTGCTGGAGGCAGTACCGTGGAAACTGGCTTTGAGAGGGTCATAGCCTGGCCTTTCTTCTAGCTTTCTCTTCTGTTTGTGTTTGGGGCCAGGAATGATCTCTTGGCTTCTGCCTGCTTCCTTGCCCTTCCCTTGATACT
This sequence comes from Rattus rattus, assembly GCF_011064425.1. Taxonomy (NCBI): domain Eukaryota; kingdom Metazoa; phylum Chordata; class Mammalia; order Rodentia; family Muridae; genus Rattus; species Rattus rattus. Next base: position 65,025,947 of record NC_046166.1, on the reverse strand, counting down.
CTCTCCCTACTGTCTATCGTGGACTGACCCCTCTGCAATAGTAAACAAGGAGAGCTTTCCTCCTCAAGTTCCTGTCATGGTGCTGTGTCCAACCTTGAAACATCAATACAGAGTTATTCAACAAACCCAGCTGAGCCAAGAACAAACCAGCAATACCAGCCCCATGGGTCTTCCTCCCTGCTCACCCAGGCGGGTTCTCAGAACTCTGAGGGAAGAAAGAAAAGTGTGTCAAGGGCCATGCAGAAGGGAACAACAAACAGCCTTAGAAACTCGTGGAATGCAGACCACTGGTTAGCACAACAAGATGGAGGAAGGCAGTGCCTGAGGACTGGAGTCCCTGAGGCCCTTCATGCTGTTGTAATGTTTTTGTTCTGTTTTGGTCTTCATAACCCTCTTGATCTAAGAATGGTGTGAAAAACTCTACATGGCTTCCCGGCACTCTAAGTAATTATCCGTTACCACCACTTAAAAATATTTTGGAAAAAAAATATTTGTGAAAGCTGGGTGAAGATGTTTTAGTTAATGGGCTTGATGTGGAAAATCTTAGGGGAGCGATATATGAGTTCAGAAGGCACATTCTTATTAGTTACTTTTTTGAGGTCAAGGGACAAAGACACAGCAGCTTGACGACTTCACCACGCCCCTTTCGCTAACTGGGCTGTTCGTCAAGTGATGGTTGATTTCTCATTCCTCTTCTGCACTCAGCTTCCTGATATGGTTTAGTAAATTTGCTGATGCATGATGTTTATTCGAGGATTTAAAGTAAAAAGGACTGGATTTTTAAATATAAAGTTTAGAATTGAAGATTCTTTTAAGTTTATAGGATTGCTTCTAAAGATAGATAATAAAATAATGGACACTTTCTTTGTAGTTGCAAATTTAAGCCTGCAAGTGAGAGGAACTGGCTGAGAAAAGTGCTTTTACACTTACATGCTTTGTTAATCTATAACAAGTTATTAATTCTGAATGGTTCTTGCAAATGTTTGATTTCTTTTCCTATGCTATATAATGTTTTTATGTAAAGGTATTAGGGAAACACTGTTTTTGATAAACCATTCACTAAAATAATGGAATGTAGTCACACTATAATTTTATACTGCTTAAAAAATTTTGCTGGGATATATAAACTGTGGGAGAAAAAACTAACGTTGTTGGAGTCTGCTTGTTGGAGTTTTGCTCCATTTGCCTAATGTATATATGTATATGTGTATATGTGTATATGTGCATATGCGCGCATATGTGTATATGTGTATGTATATGTATATGTATATATGTATATGTATATATGCACATATGATATGTGTGTATGTATGTATATGTATATATATGTATGTGTGTACATGTGTATATGTGCATCGTATATGTGTATATGTGTATATGTATATGCACTATTATATATGTGTATATATGTATGTGTGTATATGTATATATGTATATGTGTATATATATATATATATATGTATGTATATGATGTATGCACATATGTAAGGTTAGTTGAGTTGCTTCATCCACCCAATAGTGTGAATGTGTGTTTATGTATGTATGTATGTATGTATGTATGAATGTATGCATTTTTGTGTATTTATTGCCACTTGTCTTGCTTCATCAGTTCACTGTGTTTGTGTGTGTGTGCGTGTGTGTGTGTGTGTGTGTGTGTGTGTGTGTGTGTGTGTGTATGAGTCTCTCTTTGACTTTTCTCTTGCTAGTCTCCCAAAAGTTCAAAGAGTTCTAGTCGCTCCTCTCTGGTTTCGTGAGTACCAACCAGCCCCAGGGGATCTAGGTTATTTTTACTCTCAGAGAAAAGACTGAGTGATCAGTTGCCACTGCAGGACCCCAGCGCAAACCAGGGAGGATTTCAGTGGCTCCAGTCAGTCGCCAACTCTACATCCTGTCTCAGTTTACCCTGGATGTCGTGCTCAGCCTTGACCACGAGTGCCGGGTAACACTGCGAACCTGTGAGGTGTGGCGCAAGACAATGTGGCCCTCAAAGCCCTCTCAGGCTTAGCTCACTGTACAGGTGTTCACCCTAGCATGGGGTCAGACCTGAGTGAACTAGGTTGGCCCTCTAGCAAGGGTTTATAGCTTTTGGATTTTGTCTTACACTGCTCATGTTCCATATCCCACATATGCAGTGCATTGTTAGCTTACGAACCACTATGAGGTTTTGGCTTAACTGGTGCTGAACACCTGAAAGTCGCTCACCTCCCTTCTCTGAACACCATCTCTCACTGCTCTAGTAGATAATGTAGATAGCCCAGTGCTCTAAAGCTAATGTTCCTTAGTAGTCTGTTCTGTGTCCACCATCATTTGAACCTCTTTTTCCCTCTTTGAGGCCACAGAACTTGGTGAGTGTCATCTCCAACTGCACTGCTTTGCACTGGGTCCTGTGCATAATATATATTATATCTTTCAATCTATTACTTTTATGGGATTCTGATCTGTGAGTGAGAGTGAGTCTTGATTCTTCTACTTACTATAATTATTATAATAATTTTTATTAACCACTCTCCTGGTTTCTTGTTCATAACCCCCTCTTTTCCCATTCATCCTCCTTCTGCTTCTATGAAGGTTCCTCTCAACCCTTCCCACCTCCCGCTTCTGACATTCTCACACTGAGGCATCAAGTTCTTGCTCCTTTTCTTGATGTTATTTTTCTGATGGCTTAGATTGTCCAACTTTGATATGATAGATTTTGTTTTATTTTATTATATTTTATTTTGCTAAAAATTTGAGTCATTCTCTTAAAAGGGCAGACTGACCCCAATGATTACATTATACAAGAAGAAGGAGGAAGAGAAAGAGAAAGAGAGGAGGAGGAAGAGGAGGGGAGCAGGAAGAGGAGGAGAGGAAGAAGAAGAGGAGGAAGCAAATTGAGCCTCAAAGCTTTCCAGATTGAACTTATGTATGGTGGAGTTGGGGTGGGGAGCGAGGAAATGGTGAGAGAAAGAAAACTTGAAGATTTGCAGGGAATGTGGTGATCAGATTCTTTTCCCCAGACTTTCACTGGGAATGCCAGCGCAGAAGGCAAGGTTTCCAGCACGGGCTTTCTTGCTTCTGGGACAGACGTAATGTGTCTGTGCACACAGGCTCATGTGCTCATGTGTTTGGACATTTGTTTTCTACCTGGTGGCAGATGTTTTAGGAGGCAGAGCTGTGCTGGAGGAAGTGGTCACCGAGGGAGGGCCCTTAGATTTGTCCTCCGCCTCCTCTCCTTTGAGATGCTAGAAGGGCCCAGCAGCAAGTGCTCTCCTCAGCCATCATCTTCCTGGGACAGGACAGCTCATATGTGAGCCATGATAATAAACCTCTCCTCCCTCAAGTGCCTTTGCCAGTTATTGGGTCTAAAGCAGCAGCAAGTCGCCATAATACTCCTCCCATTGTTGCATCCTGGAAAAACAGGAATGTGAGGATTAGCCCAGCTGAGGCTCGGGGTTTTATCCTGGGTGGTCCTCAGATGAGTGGAAGCCGTGTCACATAGGGTTTGTTTTTCTTAAGATGTCTGCCAGGCACTCTTTTCAAAGGTTTATTTTTATTAATTTAATATATGAGAGGTGCTCTATCTGCATGTACATCTGCATGTCGTAAGAGGGCATCAGACCTCATCACAGATGGTTGTGGAGTCACATGCTTGAACTCAGCACCTCCGGAAGAGCAGGTGCTCTGTAACCTCTGAGCCATCTCTCCAGCCCTCATCATAGGATTTTTTAAACCTTTTCAGCTTTTGTTTGTGAGGTTCTAACACAGCCACAAGGTGTCATGGGTTTTATTTTGCATGGCATATTTCTAGGATAAAACAAGTGAGATCTGGTTTTCCCAACACGCTAAAACCAAAGACACAGAGAGCCAGAAACTGAGGTGCTGAGTGAGCGGAGCTACTTTCATGAGCAGGCTTAAGGAAAGCATCCATTGCTGAGAGTGGCAAAGGTCAGCACAGTTTTCTGCTGCAAGAGATTCCTTCAAAGGAACTGGGAAGCCTACAAGGGGACGGCACCATTCCCATGGATAACTATGGACCTTGCTGTTGTGGCTCCCTAATCAATGCTCCTTAAAAATCAGGCAGACACTGGGGTGATATTGGGGAGAAGCCTGCTTCTCTGGAAGGCAGTGGGTCTTGGTAGAGGGAAGACTCAGGATGGGCAGGGGAGGAGAGAAGGAGGAGGTTGCAGCTGGGATGTAGAGTATGAAGAAGAATATAAATTCTAAAAAGCGTATAAGTTGTATATATATATTGTCAACGAGTGAGGGCACTATTTTTTGGAGTCAGGTATATAATGTATTGCCAATGCGTGAGGGTGCTGGTTCTTCTTTCCCTTTTCAACATTAACTTTTCTGAGAGATTGGGAATCTGAGATTCCTCTTCTAGCTCGTCAGGAAAACACACAGTTGAGCTTTGTAAACTCAGTCACACTGCTTGTACTGTCAAGCAGCAGAACCCATCTCCAGGTATCTGGCCAGTGTTTGGCCCTGTTATCCTGGTGGCCTCTGTCGCTCCCTCTTCCCAGCCTGCCTTAGCTTTGTCTGTCTCTGACCTTGAATCCTGCACCTTTCAATAGATTCCCCTCTCCCTTTAACCTTGCCTTGTCCCTGAGCTCTCCTTGTGTGTGTCCAAGTAGCTGGCTCCAGTCTTCAGTGTGTGGTTCACACTCATGAACACGCCACTTCCCCATTGCTCTCTGTCTGCTCTTTGTAAACTAAATGGCTGAGGCAGGTCCTTCATGTACTATAGAATCTAAATTTTTAAAAGATTTATTTATTTTATACATGTGGTGCACTGTCACTGTCTTCAGACACACCAGAGGAGGGCACCGGATCCTGTTACAGATGGTTGTGAGCCACTATGTGGTTGCTGGGAATTGAACTCAGGACAGCAGGTGAGGTGCCTAACATCACCAACCATCTCTCTCCAGCTGCTTGTAAATAAATTTATTTATTTTCTACTTATTCACTTTTACATCCCACTCACTGCCCCCTTCCAGTCTCTCTTTCCCACAATCCTTCCCTTCCTTCTCCTCTGAGTCTGGTGGGGCCTCCTGAGCATCCGCTGACCCTAGCAGTTCAAGTATCTTCGAGGCTAGGTGCTTCCTTTCCCACTCGAGGGCCAGACAAGACAGCCCAGCTAGAACATATCCCACAGACAGGCAACAGCTTTTTGGGATAGCCCTGCTCCAGTTGTTCAGGACCCACATGAGAGCGCCAAGCTGCACACCTGCTGCATATGTGCTGGAGACCTAGGTCTGGCTCATGTATGTGTTTTGGTTGGTGGCTCAGACTCTGGGAGTCCCAAGAGTCCAGTTTACTTGACTGTTGGCCTTCCTGTGAGTTCCTGTCCCTTCAGGGCCCACAATCCTTTCTTCTCGTCTTCCATAAGAGTCCCCAAGCTCCATCCACTGTTTGGCATGGGGTGTCTGCATCTGTCTGAGTCAGATGCCGGGTGAGCTCCTCAGAGACAACATGCTCCTGTCTATATGACTAGGGGTCTGATGGAGGTGGAGGAGAGCGACTGAGGGCTGACATGCCCTGGGAGAGAGGCTGCTCAGGCAGCTTCTCCTGCTTGTACTATAATGGGAGACAGAAATTGAGTGGACTGGATGGAGGGAGGTGGGGGGAGAAACTGGGAGGAGTAGAAAGAGGGAAATGATAGTCAGGATACAGTACACGAGGAAGAAAACTATCTTCAATAAATGGGGAAAAAGAAAGAAAAGAAGAAAAGCAGTGTGAGAAATTGAACTCAGTTTCCAGGTCTAAAATTCTGTGAAAAATTTCAGTAGAATTGGCAGCTTAATAGGGCTCGTTAAGATCCTACAAGGACTGCGAGGTTTTTAGTCCTTCTAAGGAGTTTTTAATTCCTTAGAATTCTTATAAGACGTTTTATTCTGTCCCTTTGTGTGTTATTTTGAGCAGGGCTCATAGGAAGGCTAAACATCATTTTCAGATCAAAACTGATATTGAAAACTGGTACATTCTGTGACTCCTTGCATGCTTGAAAATAGAAGATTCTAAACCCCCATTTCACTGTGGGTGACCACAAGCTACAGCACGTCGACTTTTTGTCTCGCTCTGCATCCATCCCATTTACTGCCGTCCTAAGGATTCCCTGTTGACTTCCCTTTCCAAAGAGGCTTCTACTGTCTGTTCTGTCTTCCCCGTGCAGGAAGTTCTCTTTTTCTTTCGGGGTGTTCTACATATCCTCACAGCCCCTAATTGTGGATAATCAGCTATGTCCTCCCCAGCAGCCCTCCATGGTTCTGTTAGCAAATTGAAAATTTAAATCTCAAAACAAGGAAACGCAGCTGTCAAGGCTCACCGCACTCATCCCTGAGTCTCCTCTGGGCACCTCTTAAAGGTCGAACTTGATTCACAAAAGCTGCTGAGACCAAACTGGCTACTCTAGATTTTTCCCTGCCCACATTTCCATTTCCAGGATTGATTGAGATGCCACCCAGGAGGTAATAAAGAGATGACGATATTGAAGATCTTCTCATGTGCATAGCTACATTGTAATCAAATACAAGGATATGCAACATGTAACATCTGCTTTGGCCCTGAAGTCTCGTGTTTTTACTTCCACCATCTAATGGATTCAGGGGACGAGATGTCATGGACAAAGCAGCACTGTAGTGTTGAGTACATCCAGGCCTCGTTTACTGTGTAACATCTGCTGTGCCCTGTTCCCAGAGGGCCAGTCTCCTGCATGCTCTTTTTGCTTCCCCCAATCCCCATGATTGCTGCTCTGTTCTCAACTCACTCATGGTCTCTCTCCACACTGAGATGAGTATTTTCAATTACACACATAGCTCTAAGATGTTTCTATGTTCAAACAAAAATGTATGTGCAAAATGAGAACATCTCACAGTGTTACCATAGCTTACTCTTTCCTGGATCTGACTGATGTTCCTTGGAGGTCCTTCATGTAAATCTAGTTTAAGTCTTTTCCCTCTATCAGTGCCATCAATCAATCTGGACAGCATCGTTGCTGCGTCAGCCATTTTGAACACTGACCACTTTTCAATTTACATTTGCTTTGCATTACCTGCTCGCTAGTCCATAATTGTAAGTGACTGCTCTAAAACAAGCTTTTGTGTCACGCGTGAGCTAAACTGGACTCTGCCCAGTATTCACCGACCTGAACCAGGAGTGGACTCACTTTTCCAACAGATTATGAAGTTTTATATGAACCTCAGTGCTTTCGGTCACCCTCCCTACCCCAGAGCAAGTCCTCAAAAGCAGAACAGAAGGACCCTTCAGAACAGGGACCTCAGGGCAGTCTCCCCAGGGACGCTCTGCTTTGGGACTCTCTGGTCACACCCTCCAGGTGAATGCTTTGGAGGCTGGGGCTACCTCAGGCAGTGTTTTCATGGGATGGTGTACAAGTGTCTACTCCAATGTTGTATTGTTCTTCTCTTGCTTATTTTCTCCTTTTATTGTTGGTTGCTTGTATGCAATAACCTCAGACATTCAAGTCTGAGAGTGCTGGTATCATGGATTATTCCCTGAGCAAAATACATAAGGTATTTCATGATTAATAGCTCTGAACCAAGGCCTATGTGTCTTGGCTTGGTCTGAATTATACTCTGGGATGTGCATGCTTGACAGAAGGCAGTGAGACAAAACACCCACCTGGGGAGAAGATGAAGGAGAGCGAAAGGGCTTTGGTGTGTGGTTACTACTACAAGGGAAAAACCTGGCTCAACTCTAGGACGTTTCTGCAGAATTGAATGGATGTACCCGGCATCACCAGGAGGGCCAGCAGGCCGAGGAAGAGAAAGGAAAATGAAGATAACTCAGATAACTTAAAATGAAAAGAAAGAGGGTCAAAGGAGATGAAGGAGAAAGGGAAGGAGGGAGGGAGGGAGGGAGAGAAGGAAGGAGGGAGGGAGGGAGGAGGGGTGAGCAAACACGGGAGACTGGAAGAAGAAGGAGCAGTGAGGAATATTTTAAATCTACCTGACTCCATGGGAGCCCCTGCCTAGCTGGTGTGTCGATGCTCTCATGTACGACAGTGTTCCCACTGAGACAACGTGTTCTGCAGACAGCACAGAGTCAGCATTGCAGCCTTCCGTGCAAGCTACTGAAAAGTAACCATGGAAGCTGCTGCTGTGCCGGTAACATTTACTTTGCCTTCCACGCCTCCATCTTGATTTACCTTCATGACTCCTCTTGTCTAGCAGGCCACCCAAAGTCTTCAGGCATGTCCTGACTTCCTGACCAAACCCACGGAACTCAAGCTTGTTCTGGGAACAGGAGGGAAGAGGCATCTTCTAGTGACCTTGTGGCTGTGCACATTTCTGTCTGGTGGCTCCCCAGCCCCACACTCCCAGCTCAGCTATAGAGAGCCTGCAGCAGCTGCCCACTCCACCCGGGTGCCCTTCTAGTTTGCTGCAGTCCTCTCACAGCCATGAAACTGAGACTTTCCTTCCTTTGTCAGGCCTCCTCCTTGCAGCCCCTGCTCTTTCCAGGTAAAGCAGAAACAGGCTTGCCCTGGACCCAGGCTCTTTCAGCAGTTGTCACTTTTAGGTATGGAAGTCTAGGGCAGCCACAGACATCAGTGTGCCCTGCAGTTTGATGGACACTTCCCTAATGGGGCTTTTGGGGAGAAGTCAGTGAGATGGGTTCTCAGATGGGTTCGTGGCATTAGTTTTCCAAGAGGAAGGATTCCTCCTCATTCTTCTATAAAGCTATACGAGAGGACACTGAGGCTTAGATTTAGGGATCCTGGCAATGCCTCTGTGATGTCCATGATGGAGGGCTGGGTTTTGTTGTTGAGATGCCCATTGGTCCTGAGCGTGTTTCCTCGCATGTACTCTTTCCATTTTCACATAAGCACACGTGCATGCATGGGATGAATACATACAAAGAGTTTGTGTGAACCCTCGCAGTTCATCCCAGTCTCTTGTCAACCCCCACTCACTGTTGAAACCACCCCATCCTCCTTGAGTTGCTGAATGAGAGTTTCTAAATATCCTCATTTCAGCAGGCTGTCCAGTGCCTCATCCATTAACCACTTAGTCACCTGAACCTAGTTTACCCCAGGATGAATTTCCTGCCCAGGAGGAAAATGGGTCTGAGTTGTTGCATCCTGAGTGAAATGCTGCCTCCTACAAGCCTCACTACCACGGTAAGTCACATCCAAGTCAAAGTAAGTTCATCCACTTGGGAAATATGGAGTCCGCACGGACGGAGGTGACAGTGTGGATGGGATGAGGTGAGCGTCACTGTTTGTGGCACACAGTGCAGATGATTCAGTCTCCCTAGATGCCAGGAATGTCAGGAGGTCCTGCAGCCTCTGCTGAAAGTGGATCCCAAGGGCTCAAAAGTCATGGAACTCTTGAGGGGCCAAGAGGTGAGTTGTCTCAGTTCACTATGTAGGTGTCCTGCTTGATGAAGCAGTGACCAAGAGGAGGCGATTCTCCTCACTTTGTGCGTTCCTTTTCCCTCAGCCTTGGAGGTCTTGCTTTCTCAATTGGAATTTGTGGAATGCTTGATAAGTTGTGAGCAGGTTTCATAGCGAGGCATGAGGACAGAGGCTGAGCTGTTTGCCACCTCCTGTGGGGATGCGAGATCTGAGGGAGTGGCAAAGCACCACGAGCCCAAACATTCTTCTGAACTCTTCTGGTCACATCCAGGCGTCCTGTCTGTTCCCATGCCCTACCCCAGAGTCAGTTCCAAAGCCACAGAGCCTGGAGGAGTTGGTAGTTTCCAAAATGCCCTTAATCTCAAAGTCATTTCTGAGTCAGAGACAGGGGTCAGCGGACATGGAAGCATTCTCAATCGCTGGCACATACTGATGACATTCATTAGATACAGTCCCACCGCCTCTAACTGCTTCCTTACCCTATGTATCATAATCTCTACCTCCTGGGAATTCACCTCCTCTGTCAAAGGACTTAGTTCACTAAGGGAAGAGAAAAAGGAAATGCAGTTGTCACACCACAAATGTAGGCAATTGGGGGCATATGTTCTTTCTGACAGTGTGCTGTGAGGCAATATTACAACATTATTTTGTTAATATAGGAACTTGTGAGACTTTGATGGAGCAGAGTGCTATCTGGACTTGTGTTCATCAATTGGAATTTGAAATTATGAACACTACAAGCTCTTTCATATTGTTATCCCCTGCATCATAGCCTTACTTTAGAAATAACCTGTGACTAATTCTTGGCATAATTTAAATGATATTAATTTGGACATTCCTTTTTACAGAGCCTGGACCAAATTACCAAATTGTCAACTGCAAGAAAAATGAGGGATTCTGTCAAAAGTACTGTAATTTTATGGAAACACAAGTGGAGCTACTGTTCAGAAAGAAGCCTGCTGCTTACATCCTTCTGAGCGGTGCTGATCACACTGTAGAGTTGAAGTGACCTGCACCTGCTGGAGATCTTCTGGACTCAGCGGCGATGTGTTCTGGAGTGTGGCAAAGTGTAGCTAGAGGAACCTATAAAGAGAGAGAGATCTCTGTCCATGTCCAGCAACTTGTAAGCATTTTATTATGACAAGAGCTGGCAACCAAGGCTGTCTACACACACTACCTTTCACAAAGGCTTGCTGCACCTTCAGACACATCTCAGTGTCATCATCAATTCATGCTGGAGAAGACGTGACAATGATAAATCTTCATAGGAAAGCATTCAATCAATGTGTTCATTCATTTAAGACATCATTTTAATTACCTTCTCTTTGTCATGGATACCAAGAAGAAAATGTGAGAGAGAAACAACATGCAGATACACATGAAATACGTATCTGAATGGGCAAGAAAAAGTGAACATGGTATCTTCTTTAATGTGGAATTGTGTCTTAGACGCAGTAGTTGTTGGAGTAAGAAGTGACTCCTTAGGGAGAAGGTGAAAGGTATGTTGGATGATCAGAAGTTTGTTAAGTTGAGAGAGGGGGCAAAAATTTCCAAGCATAGAGTACAGTTGGTACAAAGGTAAAGGGGCATAGAAGCATAATTAGGCCATTAAATGGGAAGAGTTCAATTAGATCTGCAAAGGAGGTCACATCGCAGAAGCAGGTGTTCTCCATGTGGAATGGGTACAATGCCACTGAGGCCAACAGAGCACAAAACTAATCAAGAGGGAGTTATATCAGGTGCTCTAGGATGACAACAGCCTGTCTGTGCTGATTCTAACAAAAGATTTTAGAATGTACTAAATACTCCACCTGTACTACCCACAGGTGAGGTGTTCAACACTTTATCAGAGTCAGAGCCAAGAGGTGCTCAGGAGCCTCACATCCCCTTAGGCAGGAAAACCGGAGGAGGATGTGACCTCCTTTGTGCGCAGGTGTTGCTCTCTTTCCATTTTCCTGAAGCAAGGCTGGTGCCAGTCACTGATACTAAGTGCTCTCGGCTGGAAAAGCAGGATGCGTGTCCTGAGGATGAGATCGCGCTTCCCACCGAAGGCCCGGGTGGGAATCACAAACACGCCTGAAAGTGTTTCTGGTGGCAGGGTTGTCTAGGAAACTTCCAGGTTCAGTTGTGCAAGCTCTCTGTGGATTGCTGCAGCTCCAGGCCAAGGTGGCAGGAGAATTTGCCTGTTCATGCCGTCTGAGCTTTGTTGGCTTGCAGAATGCAAGACCAGGGGATGTGGAACCCCAGGAAAGCTCCCAGAGAATGCGTGCCTGGACACAGGGTTGTAGAGCAAGGTCAAACTCCCCTGCAAGGAGTCCTGGGAGGGGCTTTGCACAAAGCTCTGGGAGGAGGTCAACTTTGGCCAAGACCCCTAGGGTGTTAGAGAGATACCTAGAATGTTGGATCTCATATGAAAGTCACATTACTAAAATGGGCCAGCTCCATAAGAGGCCATATTTTGCAGGAGAAAGGGCTATGGTGTAGAGATGGCTAGCTAGATCCCCTGGGGGTTCACATTATGTCACCCCATGCCCCAGAAGCCAGGCTTGGCAGAAAGAAGGCTTTCTGTTTGTCCAGATGGATTTTGGTCTAGGTTTGGGCCTTGCTATCCCCATGATTCTTCTTGGCATGCATGTGTTTTCTCTGTAACATGCATGCTGGAAGCATGCCATTTGGATGTTTTATGTTTGTGTATGTTCACTGTTGAGGTTTCATTGAATTTTTGGAAAAGATGACAGTAGAGTTTCGATGTATCAGTATTTCCTTCAAGCATTTTTAGGGCTTTGCTTTTGGTGCAATTTTTTAAATCTTGCATTCCTCTTTGATCGATACTTCATCTACTAAACAACTTGTTCTTTTTGTTTTTGCCAAAGTCTGTTTTATAAGCTATTGGTCTACCACTTCCTTCCAATGTATCTTTTGAATGTAAAGTTTTTAAACTCTACAACTTACATCTTTATGTCACTTCTTAATTGGGATGGTTAATTGTTTTCCTTAATGTAATAATCAGTAAAGTAGAATTTATATCAGTTTTTCCATTGGTCATGTCAGGTTATGGATTAACATTTTTCTCCTTTTTTGGTGTAATTTAAATTTATATATATATACATATATATATATTTGTTATAAGCAATTGCCTTCAAGATTATTATTAATGTTGCAATTTGTACACATTCTTTAATGGTAACACCAACTCACTTTCAATAGCAACTGAACCACACTCCCCTCAGTTCTTCCATTCCACTTTGATGTAAAAGTAAATTGGTGAGGTCTGAAGTGAGAGGCTTTCTGTCGGTCTTGAAGGGTGAGATTGCCTTGGACAAAGGGAGCTGTGAGCAGGGATGATCAGTGGTCTGTCGCAGAACTGCATGAGGTTGGCCCCTGACTGCATGCATGCCTGGAAGACATTTTCCTCTGATGGCAAGGCAGCCTGAGGGATGCTTTTATTGTTAGTTCAGGAAACACTGGGATCTGCACCAGACCCAGACTTCTGACCTGAGATAGTTTTGACATAGTGTGTGCTGTGTTGTTGCTAACCTCAGTGCATTCTTATGCAGCGATATGAGTAGCAATCACATTTTAAGGTGCGTAAGTATTCTGTAGCTGAGCATTTGCATGTCCTCACAAGGCGGCTGTGCTTCCAAAGAAAAGGAGCAGTTTCCCAAGTGGTTGAGAGTCTTGTAATTGTCTTTTTATGAATTGCCTCTAATTCCTAGAACTTTATGATAAAGTTCCTTATGCTAAATTTTTCCCAACATGCTGGTATCCTTAGCTGCTTTCCCCAAGGATGCCTTTTGAGTCAATGAACCCATGTGATATTTTGTGACCTCCATCGTAAAACATACATCTTGCTGCCCTCATCCAGTATCTAGGTTCTGCTCTGTCAGAAGTTACACCTGCCATGGGAGAGCCAGGTGAGAGCTGAGGAAAAGTAGCTTTAATATGGGGAAACAAATTCCTCTGGTGGGGGAACATCCCTGTTTCTATTCCTGTCTGCCATTTTCCTAGCAGATGGTATTGATTAAAACTCAGCCCAAAGTCAGAACCCTGGTGGATCTGGATTGACAGAGATATGCCAAGGTTTCACAGAAGGAAAGGTGGTGGAGAGAGTCCCAGGTTCTAGATCACACTGGGCAGAATCCTGCTCAGGTTCCTGTGTCCCCGGGAAATTGATCAGTGTGAGCCCCATCGGCTCTGAGTTTTGACATTTAGTTTGTTAAGCTACAAATTTATTCCATAAGGTAGAAGTTATAGCTTGCGTCTGCAGACGCCCTGTGCAAGTGGACATTTTGATTCTTCTCTAACCATTTCCTTTTGCAGGCAAGGATTTATGCAGTCTCCGTAGCACAGGTAACAGGCAATAACAGAGCATATGAGGGTTGTTGAAAAAACATAGACCATAATTGTCACAATCTGTGGATAATAGTACATTACCTCATCAGAGAATCAAGTGAATGGATTTTTCCTGTATTCTATAGAATTACAAAGCTGTCGACAGGGTCAACAGTGACAGGGGCTCAATTCTACGGTCATTATGTTAGAAAGACAGTGATAGTTTCGCTCACCCCACGGTCATTAGTATGTTAGAGAGACAGGAAGAGGCAGCATGCACACGCTTGCCCTTGTCTCCCAGCTTTCCCATACCATATAGGCAGCAACACAAATCAAATACCCGGATCAAATACAAATCAGAATGATATCACACCTCAGGTGACCCTTGCCCTATGGGAAACCCTGAAAGAACACTTTGAGTTATGAGTGCTGAGATCTGCAGTCCTGTCTGCTCGTGGTAGAAGGCATTCATTGCTGTTTGATTTTTGTCATCTTAACATTGGAAAATGAAGTGCCAGAAAAGAATGAGGGTGAGATGGGCACTGACAGACCCCTTGAAGCCACAGATGTTTCTCTCCTGACCATCCATTCAGCACGGCTTACCCCCAGGCCTTTGGTCCTGGGTTCAGATCCTCCCCGACAGCAGAAGAAGTTCAGCTTGCACCTGCCGGGCGATCTTCTCACTCACTGTCCATAACGCCCCTCCTGCATTTCCTGCCCAAGCCTGGCTGTCTCAAGACACACAGAAAACTCCCCTGTGTCAGGAAAGAGCTGCTGAGAGGTTTGGAACTGTGTGGGAGCAGGGAAGAGTATCTAAGGCCCCTCACAGGCAGTGTGTATGGCTAGGGAGATGTTTTCTAGAATTAGGGCCAGAGGAGTTGGGGATAGCTCAGTTATGTTGGGTGAACATGGGACCCTTGAGTCTGATCCTCCACGCCCAGATAAAAGTCAGGCAGCACCCTGTCCTCAGCTGGGGGTGGGTGACAGAGCGAGCCCTGTGGTTCAGGGGCCAGCTGAAACTTAGGACAGACTCTGTCCCAGAAAGGGAAGTGGATGGCCTTGAGGAATGTCGTGTAAGTTTGACCCTCTGGCTCCACATAGGCACAACACACACACACACACACACACACACACACACACACACACACACACACACACACACACACACACACACACACACACACACACACACACACACACACACACTGTAAGAAGAGAATAGAACTACCCCACAGCCTGCTAACCCCAGTGTGGAGTTGAAAAGAGTTAAGAACAATAGGTAACCATCACCCACAGGCCCTCCAGGTGTCTACTGTCTTTCATGGCCCCATGTAAATGGCAGAGCAACATCTATTCTTCAGAACTATTAAAATGCAAGTCTGTACTCCTGAAAATTTACTAGATAGAATTCGGTTTCAAACCCTAGAAGCTGGAATGAATAATTTAATCTCAATAATGTTTGGGCCTAGTACCAGCTGCCTAATTTACCAAGCCTCATTCACCTGATGGACATACTAGAAATACCTGTCCACACTTTTAAATTGCTGAGTGGTGAAGGGAAATGACTGTGATAATGTTTTGCTGTATGGTATATACTAGTAAGGGGGCTTTAATAATTAACCAGTATGATCGATGTTTATTTGTTAAGGGCTGGAGAAATTAGTACTCCATGAATTCCATTGTTCAATTCTATTCAATTATCATCACCACCACCATCGCCACCACCACCACCACCACCACCACCACCACCACCACCACCACCACCATCATCATCATCATCATCATCATCATCATCATCATATTAGTGTGTGAGAGAGAGAAAGAGAGAGAGAGAGGTATACCATGTAGTACACACACATATGTGAGTGCAGGCTCATGTCGCCATATATGTACACACAAACATCAAGAAAAAGGCCTTGGGTATCATTTTCTGCCACTCTCAGCTTTGAAGCAGGGCCTCTCTTTGAACCTTAGCTCATTTTTCCAGCTGCTCTGATCCCAGTGAAACCCCTAGCTCTGCCTTGAACCTCTAGCTCTGCCCCCACAGCACTGCAGTCCCAGGCTCAAAGCAAACTGTGTGTGCTGAAGTCCAGACTTGGGTGCTCATAGTTGCACAGAAGTACTCCAATCTGTGAGCCACATCTCAGCCCTCCTAGAATAGTTTAATATTTCTTTTAATTGTGTTTGCCTGTGATGTCTTCGCATGTAAGAGAACCTCTGGTGCGCATCAAAGCCTGTGGCTGTTATAAACAGTGCTTTATGATGAGGGTGGCACCTCACCGACCATCTACACCATTCTCGTGATCCTCCTCATCCAGCAGATGCCTCCGAGCAGACCTTGTTCAGAGTTAGGTCCTACAGGAAGGAAGCCAGGATCTCTGGGTAATGCTAATTGGTGAGGATGAGGTTGAGCCTAAGCATCACACATTAATGGGAAAGTCACTGGAAAAATACAAATATGACCATGGCCACAAGAGTAATAGAAGATGATGCCAATAGACCAGAACTCAGTCCTTTCACAACTACCTTCCTTCCTTGGCCTCATCAGTCAAATATAGCTAACTGGGCCTCAGTCCCCAAGAGAGAAGGAGAGAGTACAGGTAAAGGATATAATTTACCTCCTGGAAATGACTGGGAATACTCAAGTCCTGCCCAGGACCCTAAATTTAAAACAAAATACATTTTAGGACAGAATATTAAAATAAGAAATAACACTTTATAAAATGTCTCCTACATGCTACATGGCTCTTGAGGGACCAGTGATGTTCTGGCTGCTCTCTTTATTGGATTTCTCTAGTTCACTCCTGAAAGCCAGAAAGACCAATGTACGGAACAATAAAATCAAAATTAATGCTCTATCCGGTTGGCTCTTAGGAAACATTAATGCAGATCCAAGAAATCTCTGGGGAAGGAGACTTACTCTCAGTTTCAGGGTGGTTCATGGAAGAGTCTTTGGATTTCATGGTCTGCTCCTCCCCACCCTCAACCCCATCAAATTCCCATCAACTTTGATTACCTGATGGCAGTTCAACTACAATGAAGAACAAAGCCAGACCAAAATAGAACGTCCCTCTGCTCAGAGCCATGTTTGAGGGGAGATTCTTGAACACAGAGAATCGGGGGTTCTTTGAGGGGACAAGAAAGCATTTATATTGGAAAGTAATGGGCTATGTTCTAGGTCAGTGAAGTGAATCAATAAAGAAAGCAGGACTGCATGCTCCATTTGCCGGGATCAAGAGCTGGTGCAGTGAGTTAGAACCTTGAGTCTGCAAAGCCCTACTTCCCCACGCCTAACCAGCGTGTAGAATGGAGTGGACATTGGTCCAAGGCTGGGAGAATCCAGGGCCATGCACGCTCTACTGTGGGAATTGAGGGAGAGGATGCTGATAGCTTTCCATGACTTCTCAAGGATTGGCGCTCATGTTCTTAGCAGCACGTCCTGGGGATCCAGTATGATTTCAGCTCAGGAGAACTTTGAATGCTCATCTTTTTACAGAGCTCTGGTGGGGACTAGAGGCAACCCACAGATGTGCACACTGACCCTCCTCATTCTCACTGCTGTGTCTATGAATTGTTCACCAGAATGTGAGGAGTAACAGACCTTTGCTAAGGTAGCTTTGAATCCCGTGCCTGTCAGACATCTCAAGAGAGAGCCAAGTTGTAAACACAGCAACTTCTAGTAATCAAAGGCATATTCATGTCAAGTCCCCACCCTGGGTCCTGCTTAAGGCACCGAGATGCTTGTAGTTACACAATGTTCTGGTTTTCAGTTTCAGAGGCAGAACAGGCCTCGTGTCTCAGGTTTGTAAGCCAACTACTCCAGGGACTGAGGCAGAAGCACTCACAAGCTACACAGTGAGTTCAGTGAGTTCAAAGCCAGCCTGTGCAACTTGATGATACTGTTATCTAAAATAAGTTAAATGGGGGCCAGGGTGTTTCTCAGTAGCAATGTGTTTCCCTGGCATACACAAAGTCTACATTCAATTCTCTGTGCCTTCCTGTCTCACACACACATGAAAAAATGTAGATTTTATAGCTAAACAGACACCTACCAAGTAGACCTTCTTAGATAGGTTAACAATATTTGAAATCTCAGCCTCTTTATCCTTAAATTGGGTTATAATAATTATATCAGTCTCATTGGGCATCTGGAAACATTGTATATAACAAAGAAGTATTTAGAAGAATGTCTGATTATGATATCATCATCATCATCATCATTACATTTATATTTCTATAAAACTATGAACAACCACTCTGCTAAGTAGCGTAGGAATGTGACTCCTAATGACAAATCCTATACTCATAGATCAGAGGATCCATTAGCCCTCACCAGAGAAACTTCCTCTTGCATTATGTGGTAATTAACACAGAGATCCACCACTGAGTGATGTGTAGATTGTGAGAGACTGTGGAGCTCTCACCCCTCAGTGGGATATCTTTATTACACTCCTCCACTCAAAGCTCAGGTATCTGTGTGGAAAAGGAGCTGGAAAGAGTGTCACAGCTAGGAGTAGCAGTCAACCATAAGGGGACTCCTCCAGACACTACAAGGGTGGTGAACACCTGAACTCATAGAGCCTGGCAGTGTGTACAAGACCTGCACAATGTAAGCTAGACAAATAGCAAAGGGGAAGTGGGCACAGAGTTCACGCCTAGACAAGAAGCTATTTATTTGTAATCGATAGCTGCTGGGATAGGGAAATAAGTTTCTATCATTGGAGTAATATTGGGTTTATCAACCACCATTTGGGACAGGCCTTATGCTCAGGGTAGTTGACCAACCCAAATCAAACAACATGAACTTGGGTAGGTATTGGGGAGGACCTGGGAGGAATTATGGGAGGGGAAAGAATGTGACCAACATAAACTGTGTGAGGGGGTAGAGAGATGGTTCAGCGGTTAAAAGCACCAACTACTCTTCAAGAGGTCCTGAGTTCAATTCCCAGAAAACACATAGTAGTTTGAAACCACTGTAGTGGGATCCAATGCCCTCTTTGGGGATCTGAAGACAATTACAGTGTACTCCTATAAATAAAATAAACAGAACTTTAAAAAAATATAGTGTGTGAAATTCTGAAAAAAAAAACCAAATGAAAGCATAAGCAAAAATAAAACAAAACAAGCCTCCTAGATTAAGATGATTTAAGTAACACTTGAAATGGCTGCACGCAGCAAGTCCAGAATTTAAAACAAATGATGGGGTACACACTTAGGTCGGTTTCTGCTCCCAGTGTGCACAGCCCACAAAGGTTGACTCTGCAGTTCAGAGTCCACCTGACCCCAGGGCACCAGTTCTTCCCTGGAACAGGGGCTATTGTATACCTTCACGCCTATATCTGTTATCTGAAGCCACTAGGGAAGGAACACAGTCGGAATTAGCAATGCAAAGGACTGGACTCCAGATTCTTCTAGCACAAAACTTGCACCCAGGCCATCCTTCTCTCCACCTCTGCTCTTGGCTCATGCCTGTTTTCCTTCTTGGGAACTTTCCAGAACCAGAAAAAACAGCAACACCCTGTAGGTTGAGCAACACTCACTGAGGTGGGTGGGCTCCCTGTAGCAGGGCATGGGGTCACTTGTTCTGATGGGTTCACTGATCAAGGCCCTTTTTGCTCTGGAGAAGCGTATAAAGGTAGGTGGGTGTTGGTGCCCTTTACCATGGACACCGTGCTGACCCTCACAGCCCTTCAGGTCATGAAGACATTCTTATTTCTCTTTGCTGTTTTCTTCTTTCTTGACCCAGGTAAAGAAAATGGAAATCTTTACATGGAGGGTGATCTGTGGTGATGTCCCAGACACAGGGTCTGTCCTGCCAATGCCCAGGCGTGATCAACCCTAGGATTTAGGATGCCTTTTGTCTGTTGGACTTGAAAGAGAACAGTAATTACAGAAGGTAACTTCCCTATGACTTATCAATGAATCACGTATTGATACATTGCCTTTTCTATTAATGATGTTGTCACAGGTTTGGAGAAGTTAAAGGGCATCATCAGGAATGATGCATTTGATGCCTGGCTTTAAGCTTATTAGCAAAATAATGGACAAAGTTAAGGGAAGAATTAAAGTGAAGAAATCAACAGATTTTTAGAAAATATGTTTTAAGTGTAGAATAAAACAGACAACAAAGAGACAGAAAAGGAGATGGAAGAGGAAAGAGGTGGACTTCCATTCCCATATCCATCCTGGCACAGGCAAAGCACACACTGGAGGCAGCCATTTCCTAATTGCTTGTCTAACGATGGGTCTGTGTTGTAGAGTTGTGATGATGAACACATTTACTTCTCCAAAGCCAGTGCCTTGGAGGAAAATCCTGTTGTGCTTTTAATTTAGAGATATTCAGAGTCGTTTTTCTTTTTGGCTTGAAACATATACACATGTATGAAGTATATACCATATGTACATTGTATGCACATGGAGACTGGGACTTGGTTGGGTGTAGCTTCTTTTCAGGGACATACAGGTCAGTCAGCACTGGCACTCTGTGCTGCGCGGTGTGGCCTGTATGGGGCATCCTCTCCACATCAGAGCGCTCTGCTCTTTCTCACTCTTCTGGAAAGTTTCAAAAGATGCAGCTGCATCCTCTCCAAGATTAAGAGGCAAGACTGGACCTTAGCGAGTTCTGTGGAGTTGAAGAAAGGGGCTCATGGGAGTCCAAGTGAATCTAACTTATTCCAGGTACTAGTGCTGTTGCCAGCCCACATGGGCTAATTTCACATTAGTTGTGTGCAGCCCTGATCTGTGTTGTGGCAAATCTCTCTGAGTGGATGCTGCATCGGGATACAGAGATGTAGGCCTTCAGCAGATCAATGATACGGCATGCATTTGCTGGCATAAATGTGAACGTTCGAGGCTGAAGAGAGATATTAGGAATGCTCAGTAGGACTACATAGTTAACACAATGTAAGATTATCCAGTATAAAATTATCTGCTGTTCCAAATACACCACACACGCAGAGACTCCGTCTGGACTTGTTAGAAAGCGACAGGCAAAGATGTTCTTTTGGTCCAAAAGCTGCTGGTTTATCATTGTGAATTGGATATGCTAAAAAGTTCTCATGGCAGAGTAAGGTCTTGAACCTCTAGTCTGACACAGTCTTAGTATGTTAAGAGAGCAGAGAAAATATTGAACACTGTAGAGAAAGACAGGGTTTAAAGGGCTTTGAAACCATGGGGGTACTTATACTTGTGAATCAATATCCAGACAGTGGATAATGGCTGGAATTCGAGAGTAGCTACCCCCTGGGATTTAGGATGTGCAAACATTTGAGTTAGCAGACTTATGTATTCATGTCAGATGGAATCCATGTACTTTCCGTACCTCCATGGCATGTACTTCAAGTCATCGACTCTTGAGATTTTGATCCTGGTAATATGGATTGTGTGTCTTTGGCATGCAGTAGCAGTTTGCTCTCGTGAGGGCTAATGCAAGAACGGCAGTTTCCTGCAAAATGACAAATTAAAGGCACAGGGAGCTGGCCTCAACTACGCCCCCTTCCCTAAAGTGTCTGACTCTTACAGTGGAATTTCGGTGGAATGTGATGGAGAAGTCAGATATCTTTCTGTACTTTGGTATCCATGATGGCCCATTAGAAACCCATGGACAAAGATTTTCTTTGTCTTCAACCTTCCTGGGTTGTCACTGGGAATTGGATTTACTCCTGGCCTCTACTTTCTGTCTTCTCCATTAAGCTTTTGTCCATTGCATACAATTTCACTTTTAATATCAGTCTTGTGTCATCTCCACAGACTTAGATCTTGCTCTCTTCCTGAGTAGCAATTTTTGAAAGTGTGTAAGGGAAGTTCCGGGGTTTGAACATGTTCATGAGTTGAGTTGATAATCTTCTTTCTAATATATTTATACTTGTCTTATAAAGTCCTAATCAAAACTGCTCAGGTGTTAGCTAATTCTTAGTGCTCTTTCACCTTGTGTGACAAAAGATGGGGTTGTCCCACAGAAAATGTTTCTCTAAGCAATTCGTCTACCTGAGTCTAAAGTAACTAAGACACAGCTTTAAAGTGATTGTTGCTGATGGTAGACAACCATCACAGACAGTGATTAGCCACATTTGAAACAGAATTAATCTGGGCGGGGCTTCTTCTTTTGTGAAGCCAAGAATGCATTTTTCGATGAGAAGTGCAGCAGGATTAATGGGAGATGCGCAGAATCTTGTCTGAAGAACGAAGAACTCATTGCTCTCTGCCAGAAGAATCTGAAGTGTTGTGTGACAGTCCAGCCATGTGGGCGGGACAAGAGCGACAACTTGGGTGAAGACTCGGGCTACAACAGGACTCGGGGATGAGCTAGTTTTGTGTTTCTGCTGGAAGCAGATGCTGCAATGAAAATAAATGGCTGCTTTCTTCATCTTGTCAACTGCTTCTTTCAGAAGGCCAAGAGTAGCTATCTAAACTCGATGGTCACTCTGTACTCTTTCCCTATAGATTTGGGAGGCAAGCATCCCAAAGTTCCAAGGTATTTATTTCTCCTAAAACAAGGGTACTAGGATAGCTTAGTTTTGACCAACTTGCTTCCACCAAAGGGAAGAAGAAAGGAATTTGATAATGGAGAAATGAGCATTAGACAGCTCGCTCGTACTCATAAAAATGCATCTTAAAAAGAAAAGCAGTCTTCAGGCAAGATGCTCCCACTGACACAGCAGCATGGTTGTTTGGAAAGGAACTGCCCTCTGATTGGATTCCAGGCCCATGCCATGGGAAGCAATAAAAACATAGCAATGGAAACCTAGGTACAAGCCTAAGACTAAGGAAAGTTGTCAAACCCAGGGAGAAACTTTCTCCCTAGGCCATGCTAAATGGATGTGCTACCAAACTGCATCTAACTATTTATGCTCATGTGGTACCTCAGTGCTGTTCTCAACCTTGGTCAGAGAATCATTTGTGTACAGTGGTTAGTGCCTACTACAGAGCCTCATGAGTGGTCAAATTGCTGAGAGTAATTGACTTATCCGTAAGCAGGAACCTCAGTACTACTCACTGTCAGCCTCAGGAAAAGTCACAGAAAAGGAAAGGATGTAAGAGATGGAGGATGGGCAGGTTTGAGAAGTGCCGTCTTCTCTCCAAGACATAGCAATAACATTACGAATACACAGCTATGGCTACCTACACACATGTCCACAAACAGTAGGACATGAAAACAGAAAGGAGACCTTTTGGAAGAAGTGTGCAAGAGTGGGAGGCAATGAGGGGGACAATACATTACACTCACATGTGTGTACACTGTCAAATTCTTGTGTTAGAGAGAAACCCAGGTGATACAACAGCCGAGAAGCATGTAGAAACAGAGAGGATACACAGAGACAGGGAGCACCAGCCCCCTTCTCCAACCAGTCCACATGTGGTGTGGAGGGGATGAAACCACAAGGCTTGGGCATTGGTTCACTCTGGGTAAACAGACTGAGGACCTCTGAGGTGAGCCCAGCCTGCAAAGCTCTCTGGGGCCAGCAGTGGTCCAGGTGTGGGAAGATATGAAGCTTCCGCCTCAGTGCACACTGGCCCAGCACTCAGCCCACACTGGATGGTTCTGGCATAGCAAACAGCCCACACTGGCTCCGCTTGCAGCCCACACGCAGTCTTATGTAGAACAGTGGGGAAGACTAGAGTCAGATAACCTCTACCCCAGTAGACGAGCCAGAGAATTAGAGGACACCAGGGATCCAGGCAAGGCTGAAGATTCCTTATATTTACATAACAGAAAAGTCATGACGGCAACTCACTGGCACTTTAGGAGATACTACCATGGAATCTGTACCCAGGCAGGAATGAGAAAAACAATCACAAGAACTCAGAAAAAAAAACAAAAACAAAAAAACAAAACAGCTCTCATGAAAGAACGGATTAAGATTTGAGACAGGAAAGAATCAGACAGGATGATAATAACCCAGCAGATGTCTAATATGGATAACTTAGTAAAACTGTATCAAATGTAAGTAACTCTGTGTGTAAGCAGGGCTGGCTCCCAGGTTAAAAGACTGACTGGATTAGAAAGAAATATGAGACAGTTTGCTATCTAAAGGGCAAATTTTACAGAGAAGATTTGACAGAAAATTAGAAGGCCTAAGGAAACTCGCTATACATTAATAATGGGAGCAATCTAGTTATACGGACACAATCTTGAAGATGTATAATGACTGTACATAAATGCATGGACCTTTAATTCACCCACTGTCATAAGATGAGCACTGTGAGTTTAAAGGACAGACAGGTCCCACACAGTACCAGTGGGTGATTTCGACGCTGAACTTTCACCAACAGACGAACCATCCAGGCAAGAAAATTAAAATAGAAACCGCTAGGTTAAATCGTGCCGTGGATCAAGTCGCGTACAGACTGTCCCATCCGGCAACTTCAGAACAAACTCCTCTCAGCAGCCCAACTTTGTCAAAGCCCAAACTTTGTCAAAAGGGATTCTGTTTAGAACATGAAACAATTTGCCACAAACGCAAAATCTCAGAACAATATCCCGTGCCTTATCAACTGAAATACAACTAAAAAGAAATAGCAAGAAATCTACAGAAACTTAGATTAGCAAGGCACACAGCACACACACACACACACACACACACACACACACACACACACACACACACACACACACACACTAAAACACTGGCATTTTATTGAACATAGTCTTAAAAAACAACACCTTTCCTCTAACCCAACAGTCCCTTCCACAATGGCAGGGGATAAAACACAGTACCCCTGCCTGCTAAAGCATGAACCAGTGTACTGTGTTTCCAGGGCTTGTTCCCTTCCACAGCCCAGCAGATTCCATTACCTACATGATTTCAAGACCGTTCATTGTGGTGCTTCCTAACGACTCCCACGTGTCTACTGTGAAAAGCACACCAGGCAGCTCCCACCTGACACACATCTGCTGAAGGAAATTCGCTGACACATGGACAGCTCCCAGTTGGCACCCAAGCACAGTTTGGAAGCCCACAGTTTGTGGGCACATCTGCTGATGTGTGCCCACCTTTCTCTGGGGTCTCTCTTCTGCAATCCCAAGGCCTTCTTGACCTGGTCCCATCTCCCCAACCTATTCATAAGTATGAACTTGTAGCATGGATTTAAGCCAAAGGTCAGTGTTGTTCTCTCTCCCTCTTATTCTCTGTCGTACCTTAAAGGTAGCTTAGAGATCAGTTCCATTTCCTGTCTGGTTCTTACTCTTTGCAGTCTCCAACCAGGTGATTTGGTGATCTGCCCTGTTACTGCATAAGGGGAGTGGTTATAAACAGTTGTTCCGAGGACGTGCACACGCTCCCTCCAGCTAAGGTGCGTGACCAAAGTGCTGCTGTCTGCTCTGTGATCCGGGGTGAGGAGAGTTTGTTCAAGGATGTCGACTTTCAAGGCCAGGCATTTATACTTTCTCTGAAATACTCCATTAATTTTTCTAAAGGTAAAATTATCACGAATGATGCCCGAGGGCAAACACAGGCATCAAAGTGTTTTTCACCTTTCCTGTGGACAGGGGTGGGAGTCAAATCCCAGGGCCTCTGTTCTCAGGAAAGGCAAAGACTATTTCAAAGAGTCCTCACTTGTGATCACTCTTGGTCCCCACACCATGGTCACCTGGGTCAAGCCCAAGCCTAGGCTTAGTGTCAGCAATTGGTATTCTTACTCTGTTCCTAAAATGCACTGACAACTGCTGCTGGCATTCATGACCTTCACTCGCTACACCTCTGTTCTTTGACATGATGCATTGTTTACTTCTTTATTTTTGATTCAGAGAATGGTTTCTACAGAATGGTGGTGTTAACCCCATTTACCTGCCCACTCTCCTCTACAAGCTCCTCCTCAGTAACGTGGTGTGGAGCCATTAGATGTCAGTTGAGGGAAGAAGAATGGAAAGTTCCTTTCCTGAGTCACAGAATATTGGATTGCAAATGCATCTCAGGGATCATCAGCGTCTTAGGGATCGTTAATGTCTTAGGGATCATCTGGTCTGGCTTTTGTTTTAGGTGAAGAAATGTTTGAGTGGTAGGGGGTTTCCATGCATAACACTCCCTACCCTACACTCTTAGGTCATAACTCTAAAGTCCTCTTGTAAATATTCCTTTACCCTGTGTCCTGGTGTTTGCTCCCACCTGAAGATACACTGCTCATAAATCCTTCTCTCCACCACGCTGGGGGAGACTCTTCTGCTTCTCTTTTCTCTACCAACCCCAGCACTGTTGGTCTCTGCTGTTCTCAGCTATGTCTCTTACTTCCTCCAGATAAGAAGGGACTCTGGGCTGCAAATACACACAGCTGAAGGTGATGGAATTTGTGGGACACCTGAAGAAAACACATCCTGAGAGGATAAGCAAGCCACTTCAACATCAGCATACCTCATTGTCGTCACTGAATAACTTACGGAACACTGGGGTCCATAGTCCACCTTTCTACCTCCTGTACTGAACCTTAGATTTAGGGAGAAAGCAAAAGGAACCAAACAAGGCAGGGGTCAGGGGTGCTGGACGTCGTCTGCAGGCTCAAGAAACCCTTCTAGGTGTTGCTCTTGGTTCTTCTCCACCACTGGCAACCTCTAGGACCTTGTTTAGGTGTTAATTGTTCTCAGGCCTTTGGGAGATGAGACTCATTATCTGTTCTGCACTGAAGAGTACATCAGGTGTAGTTGACCTGTGGAAATGAGGTGCTCTTTGCCATCTGCCTCCTTCTGAGCAGTTTTTCTCTCTACCCTAAGTTTGACCCTCTCTGTTCCTTCATGTCAAAATACAGAGAAACACCTTGTGTTGATTGGAAAAAAGAACTATTTGTTGATAACAAAAATGGTAGGCCCTGGTTGGACCCACTGAGGAGATCCTGACGTTAGAGTCAGATGCTAGCAATCTCTGCCTCCTGTGCTACTGTGTGGACCTGGAAGCATTGCTAATTCCTGCTGTAGAAAAGCTGCCCGGATGCTCTCTAGTACACCGAACGGAATGACTCTCTTGGAGTCAGTGGTTTGAATCCATTCAGGCCTTTTGACACTTGGTTCCCAGTTGGAGTTGTTTAAAGAGCTCTGGGGAGAGCCTCCTTGCTGGAGGCAGTACACGTGGAAGCTGGCTTTGAGAGGTCATAGCCTGGCCTTTCTTCTAGCTTTCTCCTTCTGTTTGTGTTTGGGGCCAAGGAATGATCTCTTGGCTTCCTGCCTGCTTCCTTGCCTTCCCCTTGATGCTCTACTCCCTGCTGTCTATCGTGGACTGACCCCTCTGCAATAGTAAACAAGGAGAGCTTTCCTCCTCAAGTTCCCTGTGTCATGGTGCTGTGTCCCAGCAACAGAAACATCAATACAGAGTTATTCAACAAACCCAGCTGAGCCAAGAACAAACCAGCAATGCCAACCCCATAGGTCTTTCCTCCCTGCTCACCCAGCGGGGTTCTCAGGCTCTGAGGAAGAAGAGTGTGTCAAGGGCCATGCAGAAGGAACAACAAACAGCCTTAGAAACTCGTGGAATGCAGACCACTGGTTAGCACAACAAGATGGAGGAGAGGCAGTGCCTGAGGACTAGGAGTCCTGAGGCCTTCATGCTGTTGTAATGTTTTGTTCTGTTTGTGGTCTTCATAACCCTCTTGATCTAAGAATGGTGTGAAAACTCTACATGGCTTCCCCGGCACTCATAGTAATTATCCATGACCACCACCACTTAAAAATATTTGGAAAAAAATGTTAGTGAAGCTAGGTGAAGATGTTTTAGTTAATGGGCTTGATGTGGAAAATCTTAGGGAGCGATATGAAGTTCAGAAAGGCACATTCTTATTAGTTACTTTTTGAGGTCAAGGGACAAGAACCACAGCAGCTTGACCGGCACTAACTGCCACGCCCCTTTCGCTAACGCTGGGCTGTTCGTCAAGTGATGGTTGATTTCTCATTCCCTCTTCTGCACTCAGCTTCCTGATATGGTTTAGTAAAATTTGCTGATGCATAGATGTTTATTCCGAGGATTTAAAGTAAAAAGGACTGGATTTTTTAAATATAAAAGTTTAGAATTGAGATTCTTTTAAGTTTTATAGGATTGCTTCTAAAGATAGATAATAAAATAATGGACACTTTCTTTGTAGTTGCAAATTGCAGCCTGCAAGTGAGAGGAACTGGCTGAGAAAATTACTTTGCTTGCCCATACTTTGTTAATCTATAACAAGTTATTAGTTACGAATATGGATTCTTGCAAATAATTTGATTTCTTTACCTGTACTATATAATGTTTTTTTATGTAAAGGTATTAGGGAAACACTGTTTTTTGATAACCATTCACTAAAATAATGGAATGTAGTCACACTATAATTTTTATACTGCTTAAAAAATTTTGCTGGGATATATAAACTGTGGGAGAAAAAACTAACGTTGTTGGAGTCTGCTTGTTGGAGTTTGCTCCATTTGCCTAATATGTATATATGTATATGTGTATATGTGTATATGTGCATACGCGCATATGTGTATATGTGTATGTGTATATGTGTATATGTATATATGTATATGTATATATGCACATATGATATGTGTATGTATATATGTATGTATATGTATATATATGTATATGTGTACATGTGTATATGTGCATACGTGCATATGTGTATATGTGTATATGTATATATGCACTATTATATGTGTATGTATATATGTATGTATATGTATATATATGTATATGTGTATATATGTATATATGTATATATGTATATATGATGTATGCACATATGTAAGGTTGGTTGGAGCTTTGCTTCATCCACCCAATGTGTGAATGTGTGTTTATGTATGTATGTATGTATGTATGTATGAATGTATGCATTTTTGTGTATTTATTGCCACTTGTCTTGCTTCATCAGTTCACTGTGTTTGTGTGTGTGTTTGTGCGTGTGTGTGTGTGTGTGTGTGTGTGTGTGTGTGTGTGTGTGTATGAGTCTTTCCTCTCTTTTGACTTTTTTCCTTGCCAGTTCCCAAAAGTTCAAAGAGTTCAGTGTCTCCTCTCTGGTTTCGGTGAGTACCAACCAGCCCCAGGGGATCTAGGTTATTTTTACTCTCAGAGAAAAGACTGAGTGATCAGTTGCCCACTGTAAGGACCCCAGCCAAACCAGGGAGGATTTCAGTGGCTCCAGTCAGTCGCCAACTCTACATCCTGTCTCAGTTTACCCTGGATGTCAAAGCCAGTCTTTGACCAGAGTGCCGGGTAACACTGGGAACCTGTGAGTGTGGCGTGCTAAGAAAATGTGGCCCTCGAAACCCCTCAGGGCTTAGCTCACTGTACAGGTGTTCACCCTGGTGCATGGGGTCAGACCTGGTGAACTGGGTTGGCCCTAGCAAGGGTTTATAGCTTTGGATTTGTTTACCGTTCATGTTCCATATCCTACATATGCAGTGCATTGTTAGCTTACGAACCACTATGAGGTTTTGGCTTAACTGGTGCTGAACACCTGAAAGTCGCTCACCTCCCTTCTCTGAACACCATTCTCACTGTCGAGTAGATAATGTAGATAGCCCAGTGTTCTAAAGCTAATGTTCCTTGTGTAGTCTGTTCTGTGTCCACCATCATTTGAACCTTCTTTTTCCCCTCTTTGAGGCCACAGAACTTCTTGGTCAGTGTCATCTCCAACTGCACTGCTTTGCACTGGGTCCTGTGCATAATATATATTATATCTTTCAATTTATTACTTTTATGGGATTCCTGATCTGTGAGTGAGTGAGTCTTTGATTCTTTCTATTACTATAATTATTATAATAATTTTTATTAACCACTCTCCTGGTTTCTTGTTCATAACCCCCCTTTCCCATTCATCCTCCTTCTGCTTCTATGAAGGTTCCCCCCCAACCCTTCCCACCTCCCCGCCCTGACATTCCCCTACACTGAGGCATCAAGTTCTTGCTCCTTTTCTTGATGTTATTTTTCTGATGGCTTAGATTGTCCAACTTTGATATGATAGATTTTGTTTTATTTTATTATATTTTATTTTGCTAAAAATTTAAGTCATTCTCTAAAAGGGCAGACTGACCCCAATGATTACATTATACAAGAAGAAGGAGGAAGAGAAAGAGAAAGAGAGGAGGAGGAAGAGGAGGGGAGCAGGAAGAGGAGGAGAGGAAGAAGAAGAGGAGGAAGCAAATTGAGCCTGTATGCTTTCCAGATTGAAATTTATGTATGGTGGGGAGTTGGGGGGTGGGAGCGAGGAAATGGTGAGAAAGAAAAACTTGAAGATTGGCAGGGAATGTGGGTGATCAGATTCTTTCCCCAGACTTTCACTGGGAAATGCCAGCGTGCAGAAGGCAAGGTTTCCAGCACGGGCTTTCTTGCTTCTGGGACAGACGTAATGTGTCTGTGCACACAGGCTCATGTGCTCATGTGTTTGGACATTTGTTTTCTACCTGGTGGCAGATGTTTTAGGAGGCAGAGCTGTGCTGGAGGAAGTGGTCACCGAGGGAGGGCCCTTAGATTTGTCCTCCGCTCCTTCTCCTTTGAGATGCTAGAAGGCCCAGCAGCAAGCCTCCTCCGCCATCATCTTCCTGGGACAGGACAGCTCATATGTGAGCCATGATAATAAACCTCTCCTCCCTCAAGTGCCTTTGCCAGTTATTGGGTTAAAGCACAGAAATGTCACAAATACTCCTCCCATTGTTGCATCCTGGAAAACAGGAATGTGAGGATTAGCCTAGCTTGGGCTCAGGGGTTTATCCTGGGTGAGTCTCAGATGAGGGAAGCCGGTGTTCACATAGGGTTTGTTTTTCTTAAGATGTCTGCCAGGCATTTCTTTTCAAAGGTTTATTTTTATTAATTTAATATATATGAGTGCTCTATCTGCATGTACATCTGCATGTCGTAAGAGGGCATCAGACCTCATCACAGATGGTTGTGAGCCACCATGTGCTTGAACTCAGCACCTCCGGAAGAGCAGGCAGTGCTCTTAACCTCTGAGCCATCTCTCCAGCCCCCACATAGGATTTTTTTTTAAACCTTTCAGCTTTGTTTGTAGGGTTCTAACATAGCCACAAGGTGTCATGGGTTTTATTTGCATGGCATATTTCTCTAGGATAAAACAAGGGAGGCTCTGGTTTTCCCAACACGCTAAAACCAAAGACACAGAGAGCCAGAAACTGAGGTGCTGGGCGGGAGCGGAGCTGCTTCATGAGCAGGCTTAAGGGAAAGCATCCACTGTTGAGAGTGGCAAAGGTCAGCACAGTTTTCTGCTGCAAGAGATTCCTTCAAAGGAACCAAGCCCACAAGGGGAACGGCACCATTCCCACGACAACTATGACCTTGCTGTTGTGGCTCCCTAATCAATGCTCCTTAAAAATCAGCAGACATGGGGTGATATTGGGGAGAAGCCTGCTCTTTTCTGAAGGCAGTGGGTCTTGGTGAGAGGGAATATTCAGGGATGGGGCAGGGGAGGAGAGAAGGGAGGGAGGTTGCAGCTGGGATGTAGAGTATGAAGAAGAATAAAAAATAAATTTAAAAAAAGCGTACAAGTTGTATATATTTTTGTCAACGCAGGGCACTATTTTGAGTCAGGTATATAATGTATTGTGTGCGAGTTAGGGTGCTTAGTTCTTCTTTCCCTTTCAACATTAACTTTCTGAGAGATTGGGAATCTGAGAACATTCCTCTTCTAGCTCTTCGTAAAACACACAGTTGAGCTTTGTAAACCTCAGTCACACCGCTGTACTGTCAAGCAGCAGAACTCATTCCAGGCATCTGGCTAGTGTTTGGGTTCTGTTATCCTGGTGGCCTCTGTCGCCTCCTCTTCCCAGCCTGCCTTAGCTTTGTCTGTCTCTGACCTTGAATCCTGCACCTTTCTCAATGATTCCCCTCTTCCCTTTAACCTTGCCTTGTCCCTGAGCTCTCTTGTGTGTCCAAGTAGCTGGCTCCAGTCTTCAGTGTGTGGTTCACACTCATGAACACGCCACTTCCCCATTGCTCTCTGTCTGCTCTTTGTAAACCAATGGCTGAGGCAGGTCCTTCATGTACATAGAATCCTGCTTAAATTTTTAAAAGATTTATTTATTTTATGTATGTGTGTGCACTGTCACTGTCTTCAGACACACCAGAGGAGGGCACCGGATCCTGTTACAGATGGTTGTGAGCCACTATGTGGTTGCTGGGAATTGAACTCAGGACAGCAGTCAGTGCTCTTAACCACCGAACCATCTCTCCAGCCCCCCTGCTTGTTTTTTTTTTAAATTTAAATTTATTTATTTTTACTTATTCACTTTACATCCCACTCACTGCCCCCTTCCAGTCTCTCTTTCCCACAATCCTTCCCTTCCTTCTCTTCTGAGTTGGTGGGGCCCCCTGAGCATCCGCTGACCCTAGCAGTTCAAGTATCTTCGAGGCTAGGTGCTTCCTTTCCCACTGAGGCCAGACAAGACAGCCCAGCTAGAACAACCTATCCCACAGACAGGCAACAGCTTTTGGGATAGCCCCGTTCCAGTTGTTCAGGACCCACATGAAGGCCAAGCTGCACACCTGCTGCATATGTGCTGGAGACCTAGGTCTGGCTCATGTATGTGTTTTGGTTGGTGGCTCAGACTCTGGGAGTCCAAGAGTCCAGTTTACTTGACTGTTGGCCTTCCTGTGGAGTTCCTGTCCCCTTCAGGGCCCACAATCCTTTCTTCTCGTCTTCCATAAGAGTCCCCAAGCTCCATCCACTGTTTGGCTGTGGGTGTCTGCATCTGTCTGAGTCAGATGCCGGGTGGAGCCCCTCAGAGGACAACATGCTCCTGTCTATATGACTAGGGGGTCTGATGGAGGTGGAGGAGAGGCGACCGGAGGGTTGACATGCCCTGGGAGAGGAGGCTGCTCAGGGCAGCTTCTCCTGCTTGTACTATAATGGGAGACAGAAATTGAGTGGACTGGATGGAGGGGAGGTGGGGAGAAACTGGGAGGAGTAGAAAGAGGGAAATGATAGTCAGGATACAGTACACGAGGAAGAAAACTATCTTCAATAAATGGGGGAAAAGAAAAGAAAAGAAGAAACAGTGTGTGAGAAATTGAACTCAGTTTCCAGGTCTAAAATTCTGTGAAAATTTCATTAGAATTGGCAGCTTCAATAGGCTTGTTAAGATCTACAAGGATGCGAGGTTTTTAGTCCTTCTAAGGAGTTTTTAATTCCTTAGAATTCTTATAAGACGTTTTATTCTGTCCCTTTGTGTGTTATTTGAGCAGGGTCATAGGAAGGCTAACATCATTTCAGATCAAACTGATATTGGAAAAACTGGTACATTCTGTGACTCCTTGCATGCTTGAAAAATGAAGATCTCTAACCCCCATTTCCACTGTGTGACCACAAGCACAGCACGTCGA
The DNA here is from genome assembly GCF_011064425.1 of Rattus rattus. Lineage (NCBI taxonomy): Eukaryota > Metazoa > Chordata > Mammalia > Rodentia > Muridae > Rattus > Rattus rattus. The sequence goes on along the minus strand of NC_046166.1, from coordinate 64,992,977 downwards.
CTTTTGTCTCGTTCTGCGATCCATCCCATTTACTGCCGTCCTAAGGATTCCCTGTTGACTTCCCTTTCCAAAGAGGCTTCTACTGTCTGTTCTGTCTTCCCCCGTGTGAAGTTCTTTCTTTCGGGGGTGTTCTACATGCTCCTCACAGCCCTAATGGACACCGTCCTATGTCCTCCCCACAGCGTCCATGGTTCTGTTAGCAAATTGAAAATTTAAATCTCAAAACAAGGAAACGCAGCTGTCAAGGCTCACCGCACTCATCCCTGAGTCTCCTCTGGGCACCTCTTAAAGGTCGAACTTGATTCACAAAAGCTGCTGAGACCAAACTGGCTACTCTAGATTTTTCCCTGCCCACATTTCCATTTCCAGGATTGATTGAGATGCCACCCAGGAGGTAATAAAGAGATGACGATATTGAAGATCTTCTCATGTGCATAGCTACACATTGTAATCAACACAAGGATATGCAACATGTAATATCTGCTTTAGCCCTGAAGTCTCGTGTTTTTACTTCCCACCATCTAATGGATTCAGGGGACGAGATGTCATGGACAAAGCAGCACTGTAGTGTTGAGTACATCCAGGCCTCGTTTACTGTGTAACACTGCTGTGTGCGCCCCTGTTCCCAGGGCCAGTCTCCTGCATGCTCTTTTTGCTTCCCCCAATCCCCATGATTGCTGCTCTGTTCTCAACCCACTCATGGTTTTCTCCACACTGAGATGAGTATTTTCAATTACACAAATAGCCTAAGATGTTTTCTATGTTCAAACAAAATGTATGTGCAAATGAGACACATTCTCACAGTGTTACCATAGCGACTCTTCCTGGGATCTGCTGATGTTCCTTGGAGGTCCTTCATGTAAATCTAGTTTAAGTCTTTTCCCTCTATCAGTGCCATCAATAATCTTTGGGCAGCATCGTTGCTGCGTTCGGCCATTTTGAACACTGACCACTTTTCAATTTACATTTGCTTTGCATTACCTGCTCGCTAGTCCATAATTGTAAGTGACTGCTCTTTAAACAAGTTTTGTGTCACCGTAGATTAAACTGGACTCTGCTCCAGTATCCACCGAAGCCTGAACCAGGGTAGTTGACTCATTTTCCAATAGATTATGAAGTTTATACGGAACCTCAGTCTTTCTGGGTCACCCTCCCACTCCCAGAGCAAGTCCTAAAGCAGAACAGAAGGACCCTTCAGAACCATGGGGACCCCTGGGGCAGTCTCCCCAGGGGACGCTCTGCTGGGACTCTCTTGGTCACACCCTCCAGGTGAATGCTTTGGAGGCTGGGGCTACCTCAGGCAGTTTTCATAGGATGGTGTACAAGTGTCTACTCCAATGTTGTATTGTTCTTCTCTTGCTTATTTTCCTTTTATTGCTGGTTGCTGTGTATGTAATAACCTCAGACATTCAAGTCTGAGAGTGCTGGTATCATGGATTATTCCCTGAGCAAAATACATAAGGTATTTCATGATTAAATAGCTCTTGAACCAAGGCCTATGTGTCTTGGTTTGGTCTGAACTATACTCTGGGATGTGCATGCTTGACAGAAGGCAGTGAGACAAAACACCCACCTGGGGAGAAGATGAAGGAGAACCGGAAAAGGGCTTGTGTGTGGTTACCACTACAAGGGAAAACCTGGCCTCAACTCTAGGACGTTTTCCTGCAGAATTGAATTGGATGTACCGGCATCACCAGGAGGGGCCAGCAGGTCAGAGGAAGGAAAGGAAAAATGAAGATAACTCAGATAACTTAAAATGAAAAGAAAGAGGGTCAAAGGAGATGAAGGAGAAAGGGAAGGAGGGAGAGGGAGGGAGGGAGGGAGGGAGGGAGGGAGGGGGAGGGGGGGTGAGCAAACACAGAGACTGGAGAAGAAGGAGCAGTGAGGAATATTTTAAATCTACCTGACTCCATGGAGCCCTGCCTAGCTGGTGTGTCGCATGCTCTCATGTACGACAGTGTTCCACTGAGACAAACGTGTTCTGCAGACAGCACAGAGTCAGCATTGCAGCCTTCCGTGCAAGCTACTGAAAAGTAACCATGGAAGCTGCTGCTGTGCCGGTAACATTTACTTTTGCCTCTCCACGCCTTCCATCTTGATTTACCTTCATGGATTCTCTTGTTCGTCAAGGCCACCCAAAGTCTTCAGGCATGTCCTTGACTTCCTGAAAAAACCAAACCCACGTAACTCAAGCTTGTTCTGGGAACAGTGGGGGAAGAAAGGCATCTTCTAGTGACCTTTGTGGCTGTGCACTCTGTCTGGAGGCTCCCAGCCCACACTCCCAGCTCAGCTATAAGAGAGCCTGCAGCAGCTGCCCACCCACCCGGGGCCCTTCAGTGCCTGCAGTCCCCTCCACAGCCATGAAACTGAGACTCCTTCCTTCCTTTGTCAGCCTCCTCCTTGCAGCCCTGCTCTTTCCAGGTAAAGCAGAAACACGGCTTCGTTCCTGGACCCAGGCTCTTTCAGCAGTTGTCACTTTAGGTATGGAAGTCTAGGGCAGCCACAGACATCAGTGTGCCCTGCAGTTTAGAGCACACTTCCCTAATGGGGCTTTTGGGGAGAAGTCAGTGAGATGGGTTCTCAGATGGGTTCGTGGCATTAGTTTTCCAAGAGGAAGGATTCCTCCTCATTCTTCTATGCTATACAGAGGACACTGAGGCTTAGATTTAGGGATCCTGGCAATGCCTCTGTGATGTCCATGATGGAGGCTGGGTTTGTTGTTGAGATGCCCATTGGTCCTGGCGTGTTTCCTCGCATGCACTCTTTCCATTTCCATATAAGCACACGTGCATGCATATGGATGAATACATACATAAAGAGTTTGTGTGAATCCCTTGCAGTTCATTCCAGTCTCTTGTCAACCCCCACTCACTGTTGAAACCCACCCCATCCTCTTGAGTTGCTGAATAGAGAGTTTCTAAATATCCTTCATTTCAGCAGGGTTGTCCAGTGCCTCGTCCATTAACCACTTAGTCACCGAACCCCCCAGTTTACCCCAGGATGAATTTCCTGCCCAAGGAGGAAATGGGTCTGGGTTGTTGCATCACAGAGTGAAACGCTTCCCTCCGCGCACCCCCCCTTACCACGGTAAGTCAAGCATCCAAGGTCAAAGTAAGTTCATCCACTTGGGAAATATGGAGTCCACGTGACGGGAGGTGACAGTGTGGATGGGATGAGGTGAGCGTCACTGTTTGTGGAGACACAGCGTAGATGATTCAGTCTCCCTAGATGCCAGGAATGTCAGGAGGTCCTGCAGCCTCTGCTGAAAGTGGATCCTTAAGGGGCTCAAAGTCATAGGAACCTTGAGGGGCCAAGAGGTGAGTTGTCTCAGTTCACTATGGTAATGTCCTGCTTGATGAAGCAGTGACCAGAGGAGACGATTCTCCTTGTACCCAGTTCCTTTTTCCCTCAGCCTTGGAGGTCATTTTCTCAATTGGAATTTGTGGAATACTTGATAAGTTCTGGCAGGTTTCATGGGAAGCAGGCAGAGGACAGGCTGAGCTGTTTGCCACCTCCTGTGGGGACAGATACAAGGGAGTGGCAAAGCACCACGAGCCCAAACATTCTTCTGAACTCTTCTGGTCACATCCAGGCTTCCTGTCTGTTCCCACGCCCTACCCCAGAGTCAGTTCCAAATCCACAGAGCCTGGAGGAGTTGGTAGTTTCCAAAATGCCCTTAATCTCAAAGTCATTTCTGAGTCAGACACAAGTGTCAGCAGACATGGAAAATTCTCGTCAGCTGGCAAATTCTTGATGATATTCATTAGATACAGTCCCACCACCTCTAACTGCTTCCTTACCCTATATATCATAATCTCTGCCTCCTTGGAATTCACCTCCTCTGTCAAAGGACTTAGTTCACTAAGGGAAGAGAAAAAGGAAATGCAGTTGTCACACCACAAATATAGGCAATCGGGGGCATATGTTCTTTCTGACAGTGTGCTGTGAGGCAATATTACAACATCATTTCATTAATATAGGAACTTGTGAGACTTTGAAGGAGCAGAGTGCTATCTGGACTTGTGTTCATGAATTGGAATTTGAAATTATGAACACTACAAGCTCTTTCATATTGTTATCCCCTGCATCATAGCCTTACTTTAGAAATAACCTGTGACTAATTCTTGGCATAATTTAAATGATATTAATTTGGACATTCCTTTTTACAGAGCCTGGACCAAATTACCAAATTGTCAACTGCAAGAAAAATGAGGGATTCTGTCAAAAGTACTGTAATTTTATGGAAACACAAGTGGGCTACTGTTCAAAAAAGAAAGAAGCCTGCTGCTTACATCCCTTCTGACGGTGCTGATCACTGAAGTTGAAGTGACCTGCACACCTGTAAGGTCTCCTGGACTCCGGCGATGTTCTAGGTGTGGGTGTACTAGAGAGGAACCTAAAGAGAGAAAGACATCTCTGTCCATGTCCAGCAACATAAGCATTTTATTATGACAAAACTAAACAACCAAGGCTGTCTACACACTACCTTACAAAAGGCTTGCTACCTTCAGATACATCTCCAGTGTCACACAATTCATGGTGGAAGATGTGACAATAGTAAATCTTCATAGGAAAGCATTCAATCAATGTGTTCATTCATTTAAGGCCTAATTTTAATTACTTCTCTTTGTCATGGATACCAAGAAAATGTGAAAAAGCAACATGGGTAAGATACACATGGAAATAAATATCTGAATGGACAGAAAAAGTGAACTGGTATCTTTTCTTTAATGTGGGTGTATCTTAGACAGTAGTTGTGGAGTATTAAGAAGTAACTCCTTGGGAAAGCTGAGAAGGGTATGTTGGATGATCAGAAGTTTGTTAAGTTGAGAGAGGGGGCAAAAATTTCCAAGCATAGAGTACAGTTGGTACAAAGGTAAAGGGGCATAGAAGCATAATTAGGCCATTAAATGGGAAGAGTTCAATTAGATCTGCAAAGGAGGTCACATCGCAGAAGCAGGTGTTCTCCATGTGGAATGGGTACAATGCCACTGAGGCCAACAGAGCACAAAACTAATCAAGAGGGAGTTATATCAGGTGCTCTAGGATGACAACAGCCTGTCTGTGCTGATTCTAACAAAAGATTTTAGAATGTACTAGAGGTGAGAAGCAAAAGAATCAGGAGGAGATGATTGCCCCCTTTGAAGATGAAGAAAATCAATTACAACTGAGGTTGAGAAAACAGTTGTGAGGAAGTCACCAATCAGGGGATATAAGGAAATGGCGTACAGCTGTCTGGTGACCATGGAGAAGGAGGGATCACAGGGTAGAGATGAGTTATGTTAACAGAAGCTACCCACACAGTACAAGAGAGGGCACAGAGATCGTGTGTACCTGTTGAACTCTAAGGCTTTACATCGAGGAGATGAGGAGTGTATGTGAATCCAGAGAGAAGATGAAATGAGATCCTAAGTCGTAGTCATTTGTTGGTAGGCGCTAAAGCCTGTAGTTAGAGATGGGTTTTTGGGAAATAGAAATCAATGATTCAGAGATGGCTTTCAGGGTGTTGTAGGGAGTTACTAAGTGAAGTACCAGAAATAACACAATTCCAAATGATGAGGAGAGAGGTGGTGTGTTGGGATGGACAGAGGAAATTATGAGAGACAGCAGTAAGTGATCCTGGAAAACAGTCATGGATAGTACTTCTGCCTTTCCTCCTTTATGGAGTGGCCCACATCGTGGCAAGGGCAGGCACACCTGGCCTCTAGACTGAAGATTGATTACCAATGAACTTAGATGTGTAATTGGAGGAGGTCAGTGTTTCTTAAGTGAAGAGATCAAAAGTTCCTTAAGAAAGAGTGTTTTTGTTTTTGAGATAAAAGTTAAGACAGTCAGGAAGATTAACCTTGAGGGTAGAGTGCAGGAAGGCCTGTCTATATGAGGAGGAGCCAAAGAGGGAGTAAAGAAGAGAGGGGCAGGGGAGGTTTTCCAGCCTTCGAAACTAGCAGTGCACACGGTTCATTATTTGTTTTACATCTGACATTTTTTTTTCTCTTCTTCATCCCCATGATTGCTCAACATATATCTAGTACCAACCATCTTTCCTTAAATTGTTATTTTAGGTTAAAACATTCCATCATTACCAAACTCACTATGCTCATGAATTTTATATTTTAACTAGCATGACTAACCATAAAGAAGATATGGAGGTAAAATATATAACTTGAAGCAATCCCACTAAAATCAGGGACTAGACAAGGCTGCCCGCTCTCTCCCTACTTATTCAATATAGTTCTTGAAGTTCTAGCCAGAGCAATCAGACAACAAAAGGAGATCAAAGGGATACAGATCGGAAAAGAAGGAGTCAAAATATCACTATTTGCAGATGATATGATAGTATATTTAAGTGATCCCAAAAGTTCCACCAGAGAACTACTAAAGCTGATAAACAACTTCAGCAAAGTGGCTGGGTATAAAATTAACTCAAATAAATCAGTACCTTCCTCTACACAAAAGGGAAACAAGCTGAGAAAGAAATTAGGGAAACGACACCCTTCATAATAGTCCCAAATAATATAAAGTACCTCAGTGTGACTTTAACCAAGCAAGTAAAAGATGTGTATGATAAGACCTTCAAGCCTCTGAAGAAAGAAATTGAAGAAGACCTCAGAAGATGGAAAGATCTCCCATGCTCATGGATTGGCAGGATTAATATAGTAAAAATGGTCATTTTACCAAAAGCGATCTACAGATTCAATGCAATCCTCATCAAAATACCAATCCAATTCTTCAAAGAGTTAGACAGAACAATTTCCAAATTCATCTGGAATAATTAAAAAAACCCCAGGATAGCTAAAAGAATCCTCAACAATAAAAGAACTTCTGGGGGAATCACTATCCCTGAACTCAAGCAGTATTACACAGCAATAGTGATAAAAACTGCATGGTATTGGTACAGAGACAGACAGATAGACCAGTGGAATAGAATTGAAGACCCAGAAATGAACCCACACACCTATGGTCACTTGATTTTTGACAAAGGAGCCAAAACCATCCAATGGAAAAAAGATAGCATTTTCAGCAAATGATGCTGGTTCAACTGGAGGTCAGCATGTAGAAGAATGTGGATCGACCCATGTTTATCACCCTGTACAAAGCTTAAGTCCAAGTGGATCAAGGACCTCCACATCAAACCAGATTCACTCAAACTAATAGAAGAAAAAGTGGGGAAGCATCTCGAACACATGGGCACTGGAGAAAATTTCCTGAACAAAACACCAATGGTTTATGCTCTAAGATCAAGAATCGACAAATGGGATCTCATAAAACTGCAAAGCTTCTGTAAGGCAAAGGACACTGTTGTTAGGACAAAACTGCAACCAAGAGATTGGGAAAAGATCTTTACCAATTCTACAACAGACAGAGGGCTTATATCCAAAATATACAAAGAACTCAAGAAGTTAGACTGCAAGGAGACAAATAACCCTATTACAAAATGGTGTTCAAAGCTAAACAAAAAATTCACAGCTGAGGAATGCTGAATGGCTGAGAAACACCTAAAGAAAAGTCCAACATCTTTAGTCATAAGGGAAATGCAAATTAAAACAACCCTGAGATTTCACCTCACACCAGTGAGAATGGCTAAGATCAAAAACTCTGGTGACTGCACGATGCTGGCAAGGATGTGGAGAAAGAGGAACACTCCTCCATTGTTGGTGGTATTACAGACTGGTGCAACCATTCTGGAAATCAGTCTGGAGGTTCCTCAGAAAATTGCACATTGAACTACCTGAGGACCCAGCTATACCTCTCTTGGGCATATACCCAAAAGATGCCCCAACATATAACAAAGACACATGCTCCACTATGTTCATCGCAGCCTTATTTATAATAGCCAGAAGCTGGAAAGAACCCAGATGCCCTTCAACAGAGGAATGGATACAGAAAATGTGGTACATCTACACAATAGAATATTACTCAGCTATCAAAAACAATGACTTTATGAAATTCATAGGCAAATGGAGGGAACTGGAAAATATCATCCTGATTGAGGTAACCCAATCACAGAAAAGCATACATGGTATGCACTCATTGATAAGTGGCTATTAGCCCAAATGCTTGAATTACCCTAGATGCACAGAACACATGAAACTCAAGAAGGATGACCAAAATGTGAATGCTTCACTCCTTCTTTAAAAGGGGAACAAGAATACCCTGGGGAGGGAATAGGGAGGCAAAGTTTAAAACAGAGACAGAAGGAACACCCATTCAGAGCTTGCCCCACATGTGGCCCATACATAATACAGCCACCAAACTAGATAAGATGGATGAAGCGAAGAAGTGCAGGCCGACAGGAATCAGATGTAGATCTCTCCTGAGAGACACAGCCAGAATACAGCAAATACATTGGTGAATGCCAGCAGCAAACCACTGTACTGAGAACGGGACCCCCATTGAAGGAATCAGAGAAAGGACTGAAAGCTTGAAGGGGCTCGAGACCCCATATGAGCAACAATGCCAACCAACCAGAGCTTCCAGGGACTAAGCCACTACCCAAAGACTATACATGGACTGACCCTGGACTCTGACCTCATAGGTAGCAATGAATATCCTAGTAAGAGCACCAGTGGAAGGGGAAGCCCTGGGTCCTGCCAAGACTGAACCCCCAGTGAATGTGATTGTTGAGGGGAGGGTGGTAATGTGGGGAAGATGGGGAGGGGAACACCCATATAGAAAGGGAGGTGGAGGGTTTGGGAGATGTTGGCCGGGAAACCAGGAAGGGGAATAACAATCAAAATGTAAATAAGAAATACCCAAGTTAAAAAGATGGAAAAAAATATATATATGCCATCAGAGAAAATAGTAAATATGAGAGAAGGTTGGAACTGGATAAAATCCTAAAGGATATCAGAGTATGGTGGCCAGAGGCACCAATGTGAAGGAGCAGCAAAAAGCAGTGCATTGAGGACCGGCCTCGTGTTTGGGAGTAGGGCTATGTGCCCAGAGCAAAGGGACTAAGAATGTAGGTGAGGCGGGAGGGGGGGTTACTAACTGACCTTTCAGGCCCGATGGAGGTGACTGAGCACAGCCAAAGTGCACTGGGAAGAGGGCCACTGTCTTTCTGCTGGGTTGGGGGTTTTGTCAGACTGACCCGTCTTTATGCAGTGGTATCCTACTGTTCAGTTCATCTTCCCAAATAGGAGAACTTCAATCTACTGTCCTCTAATTAGCTCTCTCTTCCTCCTGACCCATTTCAGATAAGACATAGAATGTACTTCAGTGTATTTGGATATCACCTATTACAGATACAATATGCTTTCCTGTCTGTTCAGGTCTGGAAGTCCATTTTTTTATTGGATATTTTTTTAAGTTATTTACATTTCAAATGATATCCCCTTTTCCCAGTTTCCCGTCCATAAACCCCCTATCCCATCCCCTCTCCTCCTTTTTCTATGAGGGTTGTCCCCCACCTATCCACCCACACCCTCCCTTCCCACCTCCCCACCCTGACATTCTCCTACACTGGAGCAGTTGAGCCTTGGCAGGACCAAGGGCTTCTCCTTCCATTGGTACCCAACAAGGCCATCCTCTGCTACATGTGCAGCTGGAGCCATGGGTCTGTCCATGTGTACTCTTTGGTTAGTGGTTTAGTCCCTGGGAGCTCTGGTTGGTTGGTATTGTTGTTCTTATGGTTTTGCAAACCCCCTCAGCTCCTTCAATCCTTTCTCTTAACTCCTCCAGTGGGGATCCTGTTCTCAGTTCAATGGTTGGCTACAAGAATCTGCCTCTGTATTTGTCATGCTCTGGCAGAGCTTCTCAGGAGACAGCTATGCCAGCCTCCTGTCAGCATGCACTTCTTGGCATCAGCAATAGTGTCTGGATTTGGTGCCTCTGTGTATATGGGCTGGATCCCCAGGTGAGACAGTCTCTTGATGGCCTTTCCTTCAGTCTCTGCTCCAAACTTTGTCTCCATATCTCCTCCTATGAATACTTTTGTTTCCCCTTTTAAGAAGGACTGAAGCATTCACACTTTGGTCATTCTTCTTCTTGAGCTTCATGTGGTCTATGGATAGTATCTTGGGTAATCTAAACTTTTGGGCTGATATCCAATTACCAGAGAATTCATGTCACGTGTGTGTGTGTGTGTGTGTGTGTGTGTGTGTGTGTGGGGGAGAGAGAGAGTGAGAGAGAGAGAGAGAGAGAGAGAGAGGGTTGGGTTACCTCATTCAGGATGATATTTTCTAGTTCCATCCATTTGCCTAAGAATTTCATGAAGTCACCCCATTTTCTGTATCCATTCCTCTGTTGAAGGACATCTGGGTTCTTTACAGCTTCTGGAAATCCATTTTTCTAATCTTACATATCATTTCATTATGCTGTACAATTTCAACAGAACACATTTAAGGAAACTCTGTGCAGATTCAACTACAAGATCACTTTTACACATCTTTCTAAAAAGGCACCCAGGAGGCCTTTACACCTGATATGTAGTGCTATTCCTTTTTTTAATAAATGCATAAATTTTGTTTCTTGGATGAACATACAATCATTCATTCATTAACATATAGGATGCTAACATTTTTGATATTAAGGACATGAAAAGCACTTTAATTTTTTTAAATAATTATACCAGCTAACAAAATTAACATTGTTAGGTCATAGACTATGTGGGCATTGTTATACTGTGTGCCCAATTTCCTTTTAGAGAGAGAGTTTCTATTCATTCTCCTATCAGCAGTGTATTAACATAGAAAATACTCCAATTCTTGGGGTTGGGGATTTAGCTCAGTGGTAGAGCGCTTGCCTAGCAAGTGCAAGGCCCTGGGTTCGGTTCCCAGCTCTGAAAAAAAGAAAAAAAAAGAAAGAAAATACTCCAATTCTTTCTAACTCCTAATATTGTTGAAAATTAATTCTGGGTAGAAAGTAGCAGCTGACCTCTTTAATACCATAGTATCTTTTTCTTCTTGTACATATTTAAGTGGTATTAAGAGTGAGTTTTGGTATGCATATTCACAGTGAATGTCTGTAAGTGTAGCAGACTAACATTTATTGCAAATGTAAGAATGTCTGGGCTCTCCCAAGTTAGCAAATATAATATTTCTTACTAGAATCATCACATCCCTCAGTGCAAACTTGGGGTCCTGTATAACTGTGCCTTTGCACCAGTTGAATTTCCTCTTCCTGTTCCTCCTCCCAAACCACCTTTCTTCTTTCTCTTCCTTGATATTTAATTATTTTCAAACCTATACTTTCTGTTTTTAAAAAATTAATATTTTCATTTTTGAAAATTATCATATGCATTATATTACACTGTGGCAATCTCAGACAGAGTGTTTTTGTGGGTCCCCTTCTCCTAATCTTCTGCACCCCTTGCTACTCTTATTCTCCCTGTGGACTCTCAGACTTTTCTTTTTCATCTATAGAATAAGGAAGAATGTAAGGGATAAGAATCAGAGAGAGGCACAGATGTCACAAGTCTGAGAAATGTGGCTGGTCACCTCACTAGCAGGACATTACTGAGCTCAGGAATGACTGGCATGGTTTATTGACTTTGTTCCAACAGGCTTCCACCCTCGGCTTGCTGGCTGGAGAGGGTACACAAGGCAGTCTCTTCTAACTTGTTAACACTCTGCCTTCTCAGGTCACCAATTCTCAGTAAAGCACAGCCTGAAGATTCACCTCCTCTCTCTGTTCATTGACATTTACGGCAACCGACACCAGGAATGTAACACCTAAGTTCCGTCTAATTTAACAACCATCAGGTCCATAATGCAATGCTAATCTCTGGGAAATACACACACACACACACACACACACACACACACACACACACTCCTGTTGAAGTATATATGCACAAAGAAACTATTAAAAAAGAAATAAGCCCAGCTCTTAATTCCCTGCAGCCTCAGCAGATGTGAAAATACAAAACCTCATCCATTTCTAGGACTCATCACCCAGGTGGGAGCTGCAATCTTTGGGTTGGTTTTTCATTGTTTCATTTTTATTCCAGGGTTGTGTGTAGCCTACACCAGCCCCAAACTCACTTAGTCATAGATGAACTTGAACTCCTGATCCTCCTATCTGTACCCTGCAATTGCTGGGGTTAAAGGCATGCAACATCAATGCCTGGCCTAGAAGTTGAGATTTTGGCACAGAGACAAACATCTTTCAAGTGAACCGTATGCATGCAAATTGCTCCTCCATGAACGAATTGATGTTGGGTGCCTATTGTCCTTGCACTGTATAAGGGATGTTGCAAGGACTTGGAGCATATTTAAAGCCACCTCTCTGGTCTCTGTGCTTTGGAGTCACCTAGGACTGCTCATCTCCTCTCAGGAGTAGCTAAATCAGGAGCTAAGCCTACAGAGTGATGAGCACGGTCCAACCTACAGAACTCTTTGTGGAGCAATCGTCCTATAGGAACGCAGGACTGAAATGTGTCTTCTCGTCTGTCACCTCGGCTACTCCACTCTCAAAAATCATTCCCAGGTGACTGCGAAACATCTTAAAGTTTTGGAGAAAATATCATGGCATTCCAAACAGGACAACATCGCAGCAAGCTGCCTCCTTAAATGGATATTATACATCCTTAAAGGGATATTACATACCTTTAACGGGGTATGACACACCCCTTAAATGCAAGAAAGACAAAAGGATCATGAAACCAAAGAAAAGTTGAAGATAAAAATGCTCAAAGGTCCTTACAGGAAGCAAGTGTTCATATAATTTGCTCAAAATTACTGTTAAAGCTGTTTAAAAATAAATCTAAAGTCCAATGTAAATATCATGGATGGTTTAAATTATTATATCTTACAAGGCACCCCATAAATTATTGCATTATGTTTTATATTTGAAATATACATATAAGGAACAAAAGGCCCTGCACTCCAGAGTCTGCATTAATGTACAGAGCCGTCTTCCACGCACAGACAGACACTCTGTAGTATCCTTAAACAGTTCTGAATTGTAAGTCTCACCTAAGAAAGAGCTTTCTGGACATTAAAACAATAAGACTTTAAAATGTTACCCAGGAAGGTTGTAGCGTCTCACTGAATTCACACACACTAAAAAAAACCTTATTGTTTTTTCCCCCATCGGAGGTCAATTTCGCATTTCCATTTGTGGACAAGGGAGAGGACACCATGACCTCTCGAGGTCAGCTCTGAGCCCTTGGCCCTGTGAGTCATCTTGTTTATGCTGGTTTTGCTGAAGCTGTTTAGTACAGGAGCCCAAACAATGGCAGCAGCTTTATGGACACAGGCCGTACCCTAGTGGGAAGAGACTCGAGCCAGCACTAACATCTCAGACTGCTAAAGAGCCAGCCGATCTACCCGGTGTTCTCGTTTCTAC